>NC_041389.1:720686411-720696823 GCF_002162155.2 Triticum dicoccoides | reverse complement strand
AAAAAAAACAAAAACCCCAGCCACTGGAATGCTGACGCGTGGATGCCTTTTGGTCCCGGTTGGTGCCACCAACCGGGACCAAAGGCCCCCCTGCCTTGGCTCAGCGCACCGGCCACGTGCAGGCACATCTGTCCCGGTTCGTGTTTGAACCGGGACTAAAGGGGGGAGGTATTAGTAACGACCCATTAGTCCTGGTTCATGAACCGGGACTAAAGGCCCTTACGAACCAGGACAAATGCCCCCTTTTCTACTAGTGTATGGCACATTGAATGCGGCTTTTGGAAAATGGTATGACCCGCAATACTATTGTGTGATTGACTACTTCATCTCTAATTAAGTCCGGATGTCAGGTCATTTTCTGTCGAGAAACTCAAGATTCAAACCTTCACACTGAAGGTTCCTTCCGAGGAATAAAAACCTCACTATGTCGCCCTCGAGATTTCTTTTTTGTAAAATAGAAGATATATCTACCCAAATGTGTGTCTACAAATTCATTTTTTTTGCGTAATTCTATTGTGGTTGAAAAAAAATGTACATACACAATAAATTTGATTAATATATTATTACTAAATAGTTTGCATTTCCGTGTGAATGCATTGCATAACTCGGGACCACCCACCAGAAGGAAACAAGCTGATGGGCAGCTGATGCGCAAAACCGTGTGCACGACTTCTCCTTCTTTCTTTACAGTACGACCTTGTTTCTCATGTCAAAAGATAGTCTAAATTTGAGCTCTTTGTTTTGCATTATTGTTTTTGGTTTTTTTCGAAGAGAGCTGTCAATTTGAAAAAGAGCGAGAAGAGGTTAAATCTGTGGATCGTGGTCCATATGAGTAACGGAGTGTTGTCGTTTACAATTTGTGTTTGTTTGTGGACTAAAGTTAGACGTGGCAGAGATAGGCATATGAACCTAGTACTACAGTCGTTATCGAAAAGAAACTCTACCTAATTTTAAATAGCGGGTCAATTATACATAACTTTGGATAGTACTCCCTCCGTAAAGAAATATAAGAGTGTTTAGATTCAAGCCATTGCAAAAGATCACAACCACGTATTGATGATGTAATATAGCAACTCCACGGCTATATACGCAACCCGTTTAAATTCCTCGCGTTGAATAGTCACTTCACTATTCTAGATTTAGTTCAAGACGATGTGACTTTGTAACCTAATTACTCCATGTGTCATTCTGGATCTTCAAAATGATGTGACTACACTAGGGACTTGGAGCATGTAACTATGTTCAGTTCATTAATCAACTTGGTGTCTTGGAGAGTCTAAGGTCAAGTATTCACATTGAAGAGTCACTATATATGGCACATTGAATGCAGCTTTGGGAAAATGGTATGACCCGCAATACTATTGTGTTTTTTTGCTTGCTACTTCATCTCTAAGGCTGGTCATAGTGGAGGGTAACATATACTAGTATCATGCATATGATACTAGTGTATGTTACTACATCTATGGTGCATATTATCATAAAGTAATATCACAGATGGTCTCATTTATTGCCATGCATGAAACATAATAGCATAACATTTATTATGTTACGGTATCTACCTATGTTACTAGTACCCTTTCTCTCTTCTTTAATTGTCTGCCACACAAGCATGTTTGCGAGTTCCAAGTACATGATACTAGTTATGTTACCCCCACTATGGCCAGCCTAATTTAGCCTCGAAGTCAAGTACTTTTTCTTTTGAGATACGTGGGGCCAAATCTTCGTATTGAAGTGTAGTACTCGCTATGCCACCCTAGAGAAATATTTTCGTAAAACAAGAAAAAGATTTCACACAATAGCTTGTAGCTACAAATTAATTTGTTGCATAATTCTACCATGCCACGAGGACGCCATTCTTTGGTGGCGTCGGCTACCATCATCTGCTAGAGATGATGTGGAGGGCCAAAGTCCCCGCCTTATAAAAACTTGGGTTTGTGCCCCCTCTAATATGGAAGAAAGATGGAAATGATTCAGGTGGGGTTTTATTGGCCCACCCCCACCCCCAAAAAAAAATAGCTCGCGAGCATTGACCAAGGCCTCCACCAGATAGAGATGAGCCGACAGGTGGCGGATGTGCTAGATTTGATGGAGCAAGTATGTATATGAGTGATTAGGGGAGTCTAATTTTCATTCACAACGGTTGGATGAAAGACCACTAATGACTAGATATTTTTTTGGACAGTTCATGTGCAAATTACCAAATCGATCCTTGAAACTATTTCATATAGACCAGAAATTGCTTTTGGATCCCGGGCTCCATGGGGCCCGGATTTTTGAAAAATAAAAACCCATATTTTGTAGTTTCAAGATACAAAAGCTAGGGATGAATATTACATCTCCGTAAAATTTCATGATGAAATAAGTTGTGTTCAAGCTACAAAAACTCATGTCATTCTAGCACATGCAATATTCATTGTAAAAGTCTATGATTTCGTTGGTTTATACAGCTCACACCAAAGCCTCTTTGATCATGAAACTTTACATAAATGCGGTATACATCTTAATGTTTATGTGTTTTTCTTCCTTCAGAAATGTTCACACCAAAGCCTATTACTAGCTATGAAATGCCACTATCTACTTTCCAGCGAGTGAATAATACTTCCTCCATTTTCTTATACAAGACCACTATGAAAAAATATATTTTGTATCTATACAAGACCAGAGCCAGTTGAGTTGAGACATACCGTTTCGCTCCACGAGAAAAGCGATCGTGGAGGCGATCGCATCTGAGGCCAACTCCACCGGCCGCTGCCGGTCCCTGCCTCTTCCGTTTGGCCACTCCGGCCACGCGAGGAGGTGGGGACCACGGCGCTTCGACGCCGGCCTGTAGTTAGGGTTTGTCTAGTGTCTCCTTAGGGCGCCGTTGTGGTGGTGGGAGCGACGCCCGGACAAATAAATTTGCCTCAACTCCATTCCCACACCGGCGGCGACCTTCACGGTGGCGTCTCGGAGTTGATCGCAACGTATGTTGTTCGGTCCTGTAGATCGGCAGCTTGGTCTTCTCGTCGTTCTTCAGACCTGGCGATGAATAAAAGTATTTCAGTTTCTTCTCCGATGCGGTGTTCTACATTGTGGTCGGTGAGGGATGTGGACGGAAGTGTGTCTAAGCAGGGATGGTGTGGCGGTGGCATCTTCCCCGTGGGGGACTTGTGTTCTGGGGCTTCGTCATTGCGACGACGTTTTCTCCAACGTCGGAGTGGAGCCCGGGAGGTCGTCCAGGAGTACGCGCAGTCTGCTGTTTGCGCATGTCACAGCTGGAAGATGGTGTATCCTGTGCTGGTTTTGTGGTTGGAGGCTGACAGTTCTGGTTTCTTCCTCCGACGTTGTAGTCGTGCGGGGATGTCAGTTCTGGAGCTTGATGGCGTGTCCGGGGACATTGTTGCCCCGGTCTGATTCGTTCAACGGCAATGGTTTTGCTTCTGGCAAACGACTTTGGAGGTCCGTAAAGCTGTTGATCAGCGATGGAGTCGCGTCGAGCTCGGGTGTAGAGGTGATCTGTCTTCCGTCCCTTTGGTGGTCGCTTCGGTGGCGTCGAAGGAGGGAGATAGGCGCTGGTTTTTTGCATAGGTTTATCCTATCTTTTCAGGTCTGTAAGGTCGGTGTGTACGTGCCTTGTAACTTGATTCCATCTTATAAATGAGACACGTATTACCATGCAAAAAAAATCTATACAAGACCATCAACAGTAATCGAGGCAAAAATTAATGATGTTTTCTCGTATTAGCAACTTGTTTAATACATGCATGCATATGATCATAATGACATTGAGCTACTTTCATCCTATTGCTTCATTGCATGCATGTGACGTATTAAATTATTAATGATCCCGAAAAGAAATTTTGGTTTGCTAAGCACTCATTAAATTTCATTTTGACACCTGTAAACTGAGTTTGTGGCTTTGTATAAGGGAACGGGGGAAATATAGAAGATGACTCGTTCCTCGTTAATTGATTGGTCGTCTTATAGTAGGACCCCAAGCAGCAGCCTTGGACAGATCAAAGTTGGATGGAGTCCACCATGAAGCGGGAGAGGAAAGAAAACGAAGAACAAGAGACTGGCGGAATCCAACGGATCCCGGAGGAATGCCTGGCGAAGGCCGTCGGCCTGACCTCGCCGGCCGACGCCTGCCGGGCTGCCGCGGTGTCGGCCGCGTTCCGGTCGGCGGCGGACTCAGACGCCATGTGGGAGCAGTTCCTGCCTCCGGACTGCGACGCCGTCCTGGAGCGAGCCGTCCACCTCGTGGACTCCACCTCCAAGAAGGATCTCTTCATGGAACTCAGTGATGATCACGTCCTGCTCGACGACGGCAAGAGGGTGAGTTCTAAATTTCCTGACAACAAAAGGACAACCGATTTGCTCTTTTTCTTTTTCCCTGAACTACCAATCAATCTGGTTAATTCTGGTTAATAATTTATGTGCTATTAGAGTTTTGGGCTCCATCGGTCCACTGGCGCCAAGTGCTACATGATGTCAGCAAGCGAGCTGGCAATCGCTTGGGTTAAAATCGATCTTTACTGGAGAGAGAGGTTGGACCCGGATTCAAGGTAATTCCATGCTTGCATTTGCATGTACAACCATACCATTTAAATTTGTGGTTAGTCGGTTTGAGTTTGTTAAAACTGCATGTAAATTGTTGTGTTCATTTGTTTGACAAGGTAGGTTCCCCATGGTCGCGGAGCTTATGTCCGTCTGCTGGTTCAGCATATTCGGCGTCATCAATAGCAGGGAGCTTTCTCCCAGCACCCACTACGCGGCCTACCTCGTCTTCAAGCTTGCTCACGATGCCTCTGGCCTCAGCTCCCGCAGTCAGATATCATACGTTGAGGTAGGCGGCCAAGTGGTGGGGAGCGCCCGCACGGCGTCTTTCCATCCATGCAACCGTGCTTCCTGCAGCGGCGCTGCCATCGAGGAGGCATCATCTTCAACGATGAACAACAATTGCGTCGTGAATCAGCCGCATGAGCACAAGGAGGAGGAGGATGAGGAAGGAGGCATCGTCAGGTACCCGCGCGAGAGGGTCGACGGCTGGCTGGAGCTAGAAATGGGCGACTTCCACACCGGCACAGGTGATGACTTTTCTTAGGTCTAAGATAGAATATTTTTTGTTGTTTTGTCGCTCTTCCCGCGGCCTGCACCGAGTTGATGCACAAGGCAACAACGCAACGCAGGTCATGACGCGGTCGTGGATGTTCGCATGGAACTGCACGAGTTCGAGGAGCTGCAGTGGAAGAAGGGGCTCATCCTCGAAGGAATTGAGATAAGGCCTAAGAATTAATTAATATGATTACTATATCTCTGTGTATCATATACTCCCTCCGTCCGGAAATATTTGTCATCAAAATGGATAAAAAGAGATGTATCTAGACGTATTTTAATTCTAAATACATCTTTATTTATTTATTTTGATGACAAGTATTTTGGACGGAGGGAGTACTGTATATAGGGATTGGAGTTGCTTAATTACCAGGAAACTTATGTCTGGCTTTGGGTGATGAGCTATAATCGCATAGTTGTGGTGCTCAAAATACGTTGTAGTACACTTAATGGTGTGTAATTAAATAATCTGCTTCCTAGGTCAGGAGCCGATAGGCAGCAACAAATTTGGTGTGTGTAATTCAAATGGATTTATCTGGCTCTAATTAACTGCAAGGAATTGAACACTGCCGTTCATGTTTCCATCTGTAATACTACGTACTACCTCATAATTGATCCATTGATAACACTGACTAGCTAGTTCATGCCTACGTTTCAAATTATTTGATGCATGGTAAACTTGTTTATGTTTGACTAAGTCTACAGAAATCCAGCATCAACAACACCAAATATATATAGTACAAATATATATTGTATAGTTTGATGTCGTATGTATCGATATTTTTTCTCTGTAGACTTTTTTTGCGGGAGCTCTGTACGTAGACTTTGTTGATCCACTAGTAATCGAGCACGTGCAATGCACGTAATAATTAATATAACCTTCACAAACATGAAACAAAGAAGACTAAATTGAACTTATAACTTGATTTGTCAAAATAGTCGATACAACGGTACAAATGTACAATAAGAAGGTGCGTTCATACAACATCCCTCAGGATTCTCTTAAGCTGCTCTATAAAAAAATTAATGCTTGGTATGAGTGAGATCATGGATGTAATGCAGACCTTCAGGCAAGGAGGACCACATGACGATGACCAATGGCAGTCTGCCCCTGTGGCGTGTGGATATGTTTTACCATAAACCTGAACAATTAAAAAGGTGAATGAGAATATCAACCTCACTGCTTACATTATGTGCCATGTGAATTTTCAAGTCTGCTTATGCTTGAGTCCAAAAGAGGGCTTTACTAATCACCTCAAAGCAAAATGATGCTAGTAGTTTGAAGTCCAGCATTCAATTCACCTTAAACATAAACTATCGTTATAGAGCAACACAACAGAATCAATTTAGCTTCATAATGTTGGGAGAGAAATGAGATTGTGGACAGTGAGCCATGTCAATATTTATTTCGTCTCGGATCATAGAAAATGGTTGGATGGGGTCACCTTCAACGTTGCAGCACATACCTAACTTCATAAAAGAATGAGAGTATCGGGCGCAGAAGGCCACCTTTACCAACACCTTCTCCAGGACTCGGGCGCAGATCGTGCGCGACTCGTCGGCCAGCTGCTTTGGGATCCTTTCCCGGAGCTGCTGGAGCGCCGTCGCCACGCCCTTGAAGAACAGAGTAAGCGTGACGCTGGGCTGGAGGTTCTCGTCGGAGGAGTACCCGAAGCCCTCCATTTCCAGTTGCGCCAGCTCCTCGTCGATGACTGCGGCAATGTTTACGAGGCCCTCTGTCCAGAGCTCCACCGTAGCCCTGAAGGTGTTTTGAGTCTCGGCGGCCCTCGTTAGCAGCTCTTCGTTGGCCTTGATCTCCTCCTTCAAGGTCGCCTCCTGCTTCTTGGCACTATCCAGCGTCTGGGTCAGCGTGGCCAGCTTCAGCTCGAGATCAGCATTGGAGTCCTTGGCGACGCTCAACTCTTTGCCCTTCTCGGCGAGTTGACCCTGCAGATCACCATGGGCGAGGGCGTCCTTCTCGCGCTCGCGCTGGAGCGCGGCGAGCTCTTCATCCTTCCTCTTCAGATCAGCCTCCAGCTGCGTCACTTTCACCTCCAGCTCCTTCTTGGCGGCCTCGGCAGCTGCAGCGGCATCCTTCGCTTCCTTGAGGGCCCCGCCAAGTGTCTCCTCGCGCGCGGCAAGCTCCTCCTCGTAGCTGTCCAGATTGACTTTCCGCTGCGTTAGTTCACCTTCCCGTGTGGACAGCTCCTCGGCGGCAAGCCTCTGTTGCTCCTCAGCCTCAGCCTTCTCGAGGAGGAAAGCTTTCCGCACCTCGACGAGCTGCGCCCGCTCCTCTGCAATAGACCGGAGAGCTTCCTGATTTCGTCCCCGGAGCTCCTCCGCGCGCTTCTCAATGTCTGCTCCCGCCTGCGCGACAAGCGCTTCCCGGGACTCCACCTTGGCTTGTCGGGCGCGGTAGAGCGACACCAGCTTCCGGAGCAGTTGCTCCTCCTCAGACTCGCCGCTGCTGCTGCTTGGCGCGTCAACCAGCGTCAGCCTGGCGGAGGCGAGCACTTCCCCGTCAAAAGCCTCTCCTTCGATCGGCGCCCTGGAGCTCGATTCCCAGGGAAGCTTGATGAAGACACCGTCGCCGGCCTTCAAGTAGGCGCCGGGCTAGGGCTCTTCGGAGCCTGGCGCTGCATCAGCGGCGGAGGGGTCGGCGGTCGGTGTAGCGCCTTGCGCTCCTGCACCCTCGGGGTCGTTAGTGCGATTGCCGGACCCCTCGCCAGCTCCTGCGCCAGCAGCCTTGGCGGCCTCTTCGTCGGTGGGATCATCAGCGCCGGCCTCCTCTTCGGTGGTGGCGGCATCGCCAGTGTTGCCGCGCGCGTCCTCCTCCCCGGTGGCCTCGGTTTCCATCGGCTCCGTGGAAGGTGGATCTGGAGGACGGAAGAGGGAGAAGAGTTAAGCAAATGATCGAAAAGAGAAATCAGAAGAAGAAAAACTCAAGGGATGTTTCAGGCAAGAAAGATTACCGGTGCTGGGATCCACAGTCATGGGCTCCACCACCGGGGGATCGTTGGCGCTGTCCCTTGCCGGAGACTCCTCCCTTGCCGGAGAACGCTCCCTTGCCGGGGAGTCCGCCCTTGGCGGCGTAGTCGAAGCAGACGACGAGTCGGAAGGGATTTCCAGGCCCTCCTGGTGAAGTTGTTCTGTTCCTACGCAAGCAAATACTCAGTTGATGGCAAAGAAAGAGCACTCATGCACGGCTGACAGCGGAAAAGAAACCAAATACTTACGCTGGGGGCTGCGCTGGGGGCTGCTTGGCGGAGTAGTGGCTGGGTCCGGCAAGGTGGTCTCGGGCGCGCCTCCTGCTGTCGCGGTCGGCTCGTCCTCAATGACAACCACCGGAGCCTTGGCCCTCTTCGCTGCCCTCTGGGCCAGTTCCTGAAACGGAATAAGTCCAGAGTAAATCAGATCAGATGCAAGACAAGAACAACAAATTGAAGAACTACAAGGACAACAAGAGGGTCTTACTCTTCTTCTTCCTCCTCGTCGGAACTGAGTGCGGAGAGGTCGAAGTTCGGCCCACCTTCGGCGCGACAAGGCGGAAGAGTGGGATCCCTTGGCCGCTTGGCGGGGGCTGCGGCGGCGGCCCGAGACGACCCCGCTCCAGTTGTCGCCGCGGCGGGAGGCGCTCCAGTGGCGACAGTACTTGTCGCAGTGGAGCGTGTCGCGCGGCGCCGCGGCTGTTGACTCGGTTGCTGCCCTGCTACGTCCCCGGCCCTGCGGAGACGCCTTCTCGGCTGCGCTGGGGGCTGCGCTGCGGGCTCCTCTTGCGGCAAGCTGCTCGGGGATGGCGGGCCACTCGCACCCTCGGCGGGCTCGCTCGACTCGGCATCGAGCACGACAAGTTCTTCCTCGCCATCCATCTGCTGGCACTCGGCAAGGCTTGCCGCCTCTGCCGCGTCTGCCTCCTCCACTGTGAACCCAAACTCGCCCGCGGCGGCGGCTGCTGCCGCCTCCTCCGCCCTAGTGGTGATGCGCTGCATCTAATGTTTGGTGGTGTCGCGGGTGAGGCTTCTCTTCTCGTCGGCATGGACCTCCACCTCCACCAGGCTATCGAAGAACTGCTGCACGACGTCGTCAGCAGGTTCTTGCCAAGTTGGAACGATCCCGTGCGAATCGCACAACGGCATCATTGCGCAGATGCGGTCGCGCGAGGAGTTATTGCATAAGGGAACGACGCCTACCGGCAGCCTGAACCACTCGGGGTGATCGGGGTCGTGCTTGAACAGCTCCCTGAGCATCCCATCCAACTCCAAGACAGTAAAATTGAAGTTGAGGCCTGGGCGCAGCCTCATGATGTCCACCGGGCCCCCGAACAGCCAGGTGGGCCTCCCCTTCTCCTCCAGAGGGGCAATGCGGCGGCGAAGAAAGTCCGCGCCAACAGCACCTACGGTCAGCCCGGCAAGCCTGAGTCACAAGATCCAGGTGGTGGCGATTTTCAGCCTAGCATCGTCCGGCGCCAGGGCGCTCCAATCGTTGCCGCGCACCACTGGGGTTTGGCGCAGGGCTGTGAACGGCTGCGGGTTCTCATCAACGATCCAACACCATTCAGCTCTCCACTCATCCCATTTGCTGCGAAGCTCCGCCTCCAAGTAGACCTCCTTCTTGCCGGCTCTCGAGATCCAGGCAACCCCACCAGCTAAGGGCTCTCCTCTCTCGACCCGGGGCATGAAGTAGTGGTGGAAGAGGGCTACGTTCGGGTGGATTCCGACAAAGTTTTCGCAGAGATGTGCGAAAACCGCCATGGTCAGGACAGCGTTGGGGGTGAAATCAAGGAGATGGAACCCGTAGGTGTTCATGACATCGCAAAAGAATTCAGAGAAGGGCGGGCAGATCCTGCAATGGAAGAACAGTGCGAAGAAGGGGTATCCTCTTGGAGCCCGTTTCAAAGTGGAAGCGGCGGCGGAAAGTACCCGCGTGCGCGGATGCGCTCGCGTCTCCGTCGACCAGAAGAGATAGAACCACTCCCTCAGCTCCTTCACGGAGAGCTCAGGGGGGAAAGTTGCCCGCTCCTTCCGCAGCGCCTCAAGCCGCAGCGCCTCGGCCGACTTCGCGCCCTTCCCGGTCTTCGGAGCCATGGCGGAGGCGGTGGAGGAGATCGAGAGCGTTGGCGGCGACGGCGGCGGTGGGGGGCGGAGCGCTGCTCTCTTTCGGCTTTGGAAGCGGAGGGGAGCGGCGGAGATTTCTGAGGATGGAACCGCAAGTGGCGAAGGTGGGGGAACGGCCCCTGTTTCCCCTGCTTATAAAGAGGAGGGGGCAAACGTTACGCTTTCTCCGAATAAAGAATCACCCATGATCTCCCCCACGATGCC
>NC_041389.1:720660208-720686196 GCF_002162155.2 Triticum dicoccoides | reverse complement strand
CAACAGAGCTCGGCACCATGTGTGGCCCAGGCCCGGGGGCTCCTGTCGGTGTACTAAAGTAGGGGTACCTTAGTATCCCGAACTTGTGCACGGGCAGTCGCAGCACCCCGCGGCAAGGCTTGCCAGGTGACCGCCAAGATCCTCCATATTTCCTATTGGTGCCATTCAAGAACAAAGTGTCTTAACCGAGAAGACAAGGCCCCGGCAAGAGGAGCTTGCCGGGAAGGACAAGGCCCCGGCAAGAGGAGCTTGCCGGGAAGGCCAACCAAGGCTTTTCAAGGAGCTTGCCGCGACGCACCGCGCGTCCCGGCAAGACCCGGCGAGCGACAAGCTTCCGAGCGCGACAAGACAACGACCGCGGCAAGACGCTTGCCGCGGCGCGGCCACCACTCTGTGCCCACGCTCCAGCACATTCGTCGTCGTGTCGCCGCAGGATCGTTCCAGGCGCACGTGGCGGGCGGCTGTGCAGCCAAGCGGTGCGAGGTGGCGAGCGAAGATGACGAGATGGCCATCGTGGCGAACGGTGGCGCCCCTAACGGTCGCTTTTCTGCACTGTTTGGGCGACCGGATGGGCATTAAATGCTCTTGTCCCCTGCCGTTAGAGTTAGGTAGGGGGCACTGTAGAAGCAGTTGTACCAACCACAACTTTTACACTTTTACCCCTGCATGTGTTGCCACCTGTCGGTGACCCCTTTAGCCTATAAAAGGAGGCCCATGCGCAACGTAGAGGGGGTTCGACTCATTCATAACTAGAACGCACCCACGCTCTCAAGCAAGAAGGCAATACAATCACAAAGCAGTAGTAGGAGTATTATCTCTCCGGAGAGCTCCGAAGCTGGGTAAAAATCGCTCGCGTGCTCCGCCTCGATCCGGTCTTCGTGCGCCCTCCGCTCCCTGCCGGACCGAAAAGGGGCCCTGCCCCATAGGTGCTCGTTTACCACGACAAGAGACAAACATTAAGTCTGTTTTAAATAACTCATCTTTATTGTTGAAATCCGGAGAAGCCGGAACAACCATCCGACATGCCTGGCCGGCGTGGGAACGTGGGACAACTCTGAGTATGTTGCATGCTTGCCACGTGCCCCTCAGATGTGAACCGCCAGGGGCACCAGCGTAATTGCGCTATGCCGCAAGCCTACTTATAAATACTTGTCCCCTGCGGTAAAGAAATCCTTCTTCCACCTCTCCACCTCATCAAAACCCTAGCGCCACCGCTAGCTCTCGACGACGCCGGTGACGAAGCGCTTAACTGCCGCGACTTCTCCGACGCTGTCCTCACGCCGACCGCGGACATCGTCCTCTCCGCCGTTGCCGTAGGTGTCATCCGTTGCCAAGTTAGGGCACGGTGGATTGAACTGCTCGGTCTCCTATTCATCCCATCTAGCAGTTCTTCGTGCGGTAATTATAACTCTATTTTTACCACCTTTTTGATATTCATAGATTCATCCTATCTACCAAAAGTGGTTTCTGCCTACACAATGTTAGATCTATTATGTCTGCATCTCATACTGCCTAGTCTATTCACTTGAATTTCATGTCTAGTTTGATTCCTCGCTTGTACTTATTCATGGATTAGTACAAATCTGGAACCAACTCACAACACATAAGTGAATGTCTTCGCATCATGAGGTCAATGTCTTCAAACTGATTTATCTTCAAAATCTTCTGAGAATGCATATGACCTCTTCCCCTTCCCTCGCATCTCTAATGCTGTCACAGGTACATGTCCGTGGGAGAATCCCTTGGTTCTCATAGTCTGCATTCGTTTGCAGAATACTTACAGTATCACATTAATTCTCCCGAAGCCAGTTCCTGCTTGACCAGCAAGCGTAAGTCTCTGAAGCCTTTCAACGTATTGAAGCCATTCAGTTTGAAGTTCATGGCTACAGAAAAATCAGCAAGGAAGGGTGGCAGACAGCATAGAGGGGGAACATCAAAAGATCTACCTGATGACCACGCAGAACTTTACAAGACTGATCCTGAAGAGAATTATCATCAACGCAAGACACGAATCCAATGGATTCGACGCTATTGGGCTGAAGAATGGTTCAAGTACAAGTTTGTGACCAAGGAGTATGCAGAGAAGAATGCTATCAAGAGTCCTTGGGGTGATATTCTCTATCGAGGCCTTCAACCCAAGAACAGAGATGAAGCTATTGCACAGGGTTTCTATCCCTGCATGGTCCGAGGGCCTCAGCCTGCAAATGCCGACCCATCATCATTACTCTGGTGTCGTGAAGATACTCTCTTCAAGCGCAATTTCCAGCACGCAAAGGCTTCGGCCAAGGAAAACAAGAAGTCATTGGGATTAGACTTCAACCCTGGTCCCTCTGCTCCCCGTGCTGACGGTTCACGTGATGCTGATCCCAATATCATCGGCCCCTTTCTCCAACCTTGACGGCCTCATCACCTACATCTTGGTCGAGGGTGCCAGAGTAGATCATTCTGATAATGATGCTGACACTGATGAAGCCCCAGCTCCTCCTCCGAAGCCGCAGAAGCAAAAGAAGCTAAAGGCTTCAAGATCAGCTGCACCTCCAAAAGCTTCATGTGCGAAGCCACTGGCCACTGCACCTCCTGAAGACAGTGTGCAGTCTGAAGATCAATCACGTATCTCCAAGAAGATGGAGAAGAAAAAGCAAATTGTCAGGCATACTGATCAAACCTTGACTCCTGCTGCCATTCTGCGTGAAGAACCCATCGATCTGTCCAGCGATGAAGATCTTGCAGATGATGCCCTTGAGCAACTGATCAAGAGCAAGCAAGAAGCAGAGATCTTCAACAACTTGCCTATCTTTGATGTGGCAATCATCCATAACTTCATTGATGAGTGGTTTGACACCCCAAATCTCAGCTTTGAAGATCTGCGGCTTCCCATTGGCCTCAGCGTCTCCTTCAATGGCGCCATTGCTTTTGAGCTAGCTCTCGCTCAGCGCATCGTTGAGCTGAAGAACAAGATTGACTATGAAAAGGCTCAGTTCAAGAAGCATGTGGCGAAGCTCAGCGTGCAAGATGTCAGAAACTTCAAGGTTATGATGCACGAGCTTAAAGAAGCTTTTCTCAGGAAGCGTGAAGAAGCTCAAGGCTCTCGCGAGCGTACGAAGAGTTTGGCTGACAAGTGTGTGCTTGCCTACAATGAGGCTGAGAAGCGCAAATCTCTTGGCCATCCTGGCATTGACCCCAAGATGGCTGCAAAGAAGAAGAAGCCATCAACCGCTCCACCCGCGCCTTCAAGTCAAGAAGCACCTCGCATTATCTTCCTAAGCAGCATGACTGGCTCGAAGCCAAAGGTCCTGTCAACCGCTTCAGAACAGAAGAAGACGAGGGCTGCTGAGGCTGAAGCCAGAAAAAGGAAGATTCCTGAAGCCTCTGATGCTGCTCCCTCCAAGAAGAAGCGCAAAACCAAGAATACTAGGGCTGCTCCCACAGAGCCCTTAGTTGTTGAACCCATTTCAGTGGTTCGCCCTGCGTCTGAACATCAAGAAAGAAGGATGATAGTTCATGAGCCTGCTTCCACAGAGGCTCATGAAGCTGAAGATATTCCAGCAGATGAACCACCGCTGCTGAAGACATTGGTCAAGATGACAATGTTGAAGATGATGAAGTTCTTCCTCAGATCGAACACAACATGGTATCATCGCCTGTTCTCACGAAAAGCAAACTCATCAGCATTGGTCGTCCTCTGACGCCAATTGCTCAGGATGCATCGTGGGCTGATCACCCACAGCAACAAGACTCCCCAAGTACTCCCCAACAACAACAACAAGCTACACCACCCGTGCAAGAAGAAGATGAAGACTTTGAGGCCCAGCCAACTCCATCTCCAAAGGCGATGCCAACATTTCGCAGGCTTCGCAAAGGACAAAGGCCTCAAGTCCCTCTATCGAGCGTTCCAGAAGGAGAAGTGCAACACCAACTTGTTGCACGTCAAGTATTTTCTGAACCCACTCCAACTGTGAATGTCTCCGTGTCAGAAGCCCAAGCCGCTGAAGACATTCCGGCTGGATCAGCCGATGAGAATGAAGAAGACGCACGTGTCCCTACTCCCCCCGTTAATGAAGAAGTTGTTCCTGATGTGAACGTGTCAGTGCCCGACCCTCCAGCTCGTCAAGTGGAGGATGAAAATGTTGAAGCTGCCACCACCAATGCCAATGAAGCCAATGATGTAGTCATGGCTGAAGCTAATGTGGAGCTTGCACCAACCGGTGTGCCTGAAGCCAATGAGGCAACTGCTCCCGAAGCACCTGTTGTGCAGCCTGAAGCCTTAGCTGTTGCCACTGCTCCTGTTCCGCCACCAAGGCCTCATACGATTGAGCAAGCATACAGTCATGGTCAGCTAACCACTGTCCGACGGCCCATTCTGGTATCACCGCCTACTGCCTCTGGACCACAGTTTGATTATCATGTTGAGAATAGGCCTCTGGTCTAGAAGCCAAAGCCAAGACTGCCAAGGTTCCCAGGCACTGCCAATTCTACAGGGTCCTTCAATGCCAATGGCTTCAAAAGCCACAATACCTTCTTTGACAGCGCCAAGAACCCCTACTCAAAGCCAAGAATATCATCTGATCGGTTCTGGAGCTATCAGCAGAGAAGCTATTACTCCTGCGTTCTGTATGATCAAGGGCGCATTTTCCCTCATATGCGCCTCAACACTGAAGCCATTGCCGGACTGCCGTGCTTAGAAGAAGCACTTGGCTGTTTTCGTGATGCCGGTCTGCTCAGCTTTGTGACAGACAAAGAACACTGGAATGAAGAATTGTTGCTTCAATTCTATGCTACCCTCCACATTCGCGGCTACAACAGAGATATCAAGACATGGGTTCTCGAGTGGATTACCGAAAATGTTCATCATGAAGCTAAAGCACTGGATATCATTGAGCTTACATGCCTAGCCACTCTAGAAGAGCTATATGAACCTGTTTGTCAACTATACTGCAATGCACTGGAGAGCATCTTCCATAAGCCAGAACCCAACATGAGCCAGATGTTGAGCATGATGAAGCCTTTGCCATCTGACACTGAATATCCAACAGAGTTCTTTGTTGACGACCTTGAGTATCTGCCGTGCACAATATATCATATTATCAGGCGAACTCTATGGCCTATCAAAGGACATTCATCAGCGGCCAAGCTTGAAGGAGCCATGAAGACTTTGGTCTTTTACATCCTCAATGGCATCAGCTTCAATTCCCAAGAATTCTTCATCAGGCAACTTGCTGCTTCTAGATCTGACCTATTTGGTCTAAAATTCTATGCTGCATGGGTCATGCGCCTCATCAAGCGACACTCCTCTGTCAATTATCATCCCTCTGCTCGCAATCATCTGATCTTTTTACCAGAGGTTGATATGTCAGTTGAAGCCATATACTCTGACCCTGCCAAGAAGCCTCTTTGTCTTCAGAATGTCGAGCACCAAAGCTTCACTCAACCCATTGAAGGCGTCCAAGATGTGAAATGTATCTATCCAATGGCTGGAAATACTCGTCTGCCTCATCGTGCGAATATTGAAGCCACTGAAAGCACCATTGCCCAAAGGCCTCGGAAGCGCTCTCGCGTTCTCAATGACCGAGAACTTCTTGTGACCCTTCATCAGAAACAAGATAAGCATCATTATTGGCTCAAGAGACAGATGCAAAGCCTCTTGGTGGACGTCAATCGCATTCGAAATCTTGCCACCAAGAATGCATTTGTTGCTCACGAGACTTGCCGAAGATCATGGAAGAGTTTGACGCTGCTCATTGCTGAAGCAGATCTTCAAGACAATGGCTTCACTGAAAGATTCAAGTTTGACTCCACTCCTCCACGGACTGCAGTCCTACGTCGAAATCCATCCCTTGAAGACTCTTACTATTCTTCCTCAGCGGCAACTGTGAATGCCAGAGTGATCGATGATGAAGATGATGCTACTTCACCGCCTCCTACTTTTGCACGCATCGACACTGCACCAAGTACGTCTGCACCGCCAAGCAACAACGACAACCCTGCTACTTCACCTACTCATGAGGACGAGTAGATGCTCTATGTCCTCACACCTTTTTGGTCCCTACTGACAAAAGGAGGAGAAGCATATGAGTTTGATAGTCTTCAAGCGGGTTCATATGGGCGGTTGCTTTATATTTTGCCTCGTGCTTACAACTCTTGCTTTTGAAACATTTGGTTCTTTGAGTTGTAACACTTAAACTTGATGGTCGTCTGCTACTTATTTGCTTTACTGTGATGTGATGATAAATTCCGCATGTGCGATGATAACTTCCGCACTTAGATCATTCTGCAGACGTCCATTTTTCATTATGCATGTCATTCTATATGCTATCATTTCATGCATGATGAATTATCTTCATAAGTTGAAGTGGATCTCCACAAGTACAACCTGCCATGTGCATTTGCATTCCACAAGCAAATTACTTATATGCACATCTTCAGGGGGAACCCTTGCTACTTATGAAGACAATACACTATCCTTTACAATTTCACATACTTTATCCCCGTTGAAAACTTCAACCAGTTTGTCATCAATCACCAAAAAGGGGGAGATTGTAAGTGCATCTAGTGCCACCCCTTGTTGGTTTTGGAGTATTGACGACAAAGTTGGTTGAGGGACTAATGCGTTTGTGAGAATTGCAGGATAACGCAGGTAGTGTCCCTCATTGATTCGGTTTACCTATCGGAGATGACCCCTAAAAATGTATGAAGAGATTGAAGACAATGGTGGAATGTGAAGATAATCATATTGAAGACTATGACATGAGAAGACATTGAGTGAAGACTATGGAGCGAAGACTGTGTGATTTCGTTGTTTCCTTTTCTTCTTTGTTGAGTCATAGGAACCACCGTACTGTTAAGTGGGGTCCAAGTGAACTAAGTCAGAATGACTGAAGTGATGCTCAACCCAAATCTATGTCTTCGAGCGAAGACAATGAGAGCAAATCTTATCCAGAGCTGGATGAGTCAGCTTTGCTTGTAGCCCAAGTAAAGTTGTCGTGTGTGTTTGAAATCTGACCGTTGGAACACGTGTCAGTTCCTTAGTGACCCAGGGTCATTTCGGACATATCAGGTCGGGTTGCCCAGTGGCTCTAAATAGCCCACCCCCTACACCATAAATTGGTGGCTACTCAGAGTTTGTGCATGGCTTTTGTAGTTAGAGAGCAACCCACCTCGAAGCCTTTGAGAGAGAGAAATCCTTGCGAGGACCAAGCCCAAAAACCCAGAGCCAAAGAGTGTTAGGCATCACTGAAGTCTTTCTGTCTGTGTGACCTGAAGACTTATTACGCTTGAGGACTGTGAATCCTCCAGCCGGTTAGGCGTCGCGTTTTGAGCATCCAAGAGTCATTGTGGATTGCCGGTGAACGAAGTCTGTGAAGGTTTGGAAGTCTACCTTGAAGACTTACCAGAGTGATTGGGCGAGGACTGGGTGTCCTTAGCTCAAGGGGAATAAGGTGAAGACACGGTCTTCTGAGTTGAATCTCAGCCTCCCTAACCAGACATACAGTTGTCACAGCAACTGGAACTGGTCCAACAAATCCTGTGTCTTCAACAAGCGACTGGTTCTATCCCTTCCCATCCTTTATTTTGAGTTTTTCTTCGTGAAGTCATTGCCTATCTGTCGTACCTGTTTGACTTCATTGCTTGACTACTATCGTTGATTGGCTTCATACCATCTTCCATCCTGATCCTTACTACTTAGCTACTATTAGTCCTGTGCTTTCACATCATTGCATACTTGACTATGGTTTGCTTATAGTAGTTTATCTTCCGCTGCATATCAATTAGGGCATTTCGATTGTTTGTCTTTGAAACTTCCAAGTATTGAAGACTTTCATAAAAATCGCCTATTCACCCCCCATCTAGTCGATACTAGCACTTTCAGCAGGGTCTCGAACGCCTACTCGCGCATACGTACGGCCAGGGCTTGTGTACATGGATGGGTCGGAACAGAGAAATAGCGTCGTCGTCGTGTTCATGGGGAGGCAACAGAATGCATCGTGTTCATCGGGAGGCAACGGAACACGTGGGAGCCAACGACTTGGACGGAACAGGCGATGGAAACGAGGCCTGGCGTACCGCACAACATTGGAAACGGACCTCCTACGTTCAGAACGGGGTCCTGTTGATCGGGAGGGGTGTGGCGTACCGCAAAACGGAGGAAACGGACCTCCTACGGTCGAAACGGGGGTCCTGTTGATCTGAAGGGGTGTGGCATACCGCAAAACGGAGGAAACGAACCTCCTACGGTCGAAATGGGGGTCCTGTTGATCGGGAGGTGTCTGGCGTACCGCAAAACGGACGAAACGGGCTTGTGTTAGAGCGCTACGGTCGAAACGAGGGTCCTGTTCATCGGGAGGGGTGTGGCGTACCGCGAAACGGGACTCCATGGGATACTGTTCATCTCCACCGTCGACCTCCTCCAGCCTCCACGGGCTACCGTCGACCTCCTCCAGCTTCCACGGGCTCCTGTTCATCCAGCCTCCACCGCGCGCTACTCCACTGGCTTGAAGGAAATATGCCCTGGAGCCAATAATAAAGTTATTATTTATTTCCTTATTTCATGATAAATGTTTATTATTCATGCTAGAATTGTATTAACCGGAAACATAATACATGTGTGAATACATAGACAAACATAGTGTCACTAGTATGCCTCTACTTGACTAGCTCGTTTATCAAAGATGGTTATGTTTCCTAGCCATGGACAAAAGAGTTGTCATTTGATTAACGGGATCACATCATTAGGAGAATGATGTGATTGACTTGACCCATTCCGTTAGCTTAGCACTTGATCGTTTAGTATGTTGCTATTGCTTTCTTCATGACTTATACATGTTCCTGTAACTATGAGATTATGCAACTCCCGTTTACCGGAGGAACACTTTGGGTACTACCAAACGTCACAACGTAACTGGGTGATTATAAAGGAGTACTACAGGTGTCTCCAAAGGTACATGTTGAGTTGGCGCATTTCGAGATTAGGTTTTGTCACTCTGATTGTCGGAGAGGTATCTCTGGGCCGTCTCGATAATGCACATCACTATAAGCCTTGCAAGCAATGTGACCAATGAGTTGGTTACGGAATGATGCATTACGTAACGAGTAAAGAGACTTGCCGGTAACGAGATTGAACTAGGTATTGGATACCGACGATCGAATCTCGGGCAAGTAACATACCGATGACAAAGGGAACAACGTATGTTGTTATGCGGTTTGACCGATAAAGATCTTCGTAGAATATGTAGGAGCCAATATGGGCATCTAGGTCCCGCTATTGGTTATTGACCAAGAATAGTTCTAGGTCATGTCTACATAGTTCTCGAACCCGTAGGGTCCGCACGCTTAAGGTTTCGATGACAGTTATATTATGAGTTTATGAGTTTTGATGTACCGAAGGAGTTCGGAGTCCCGGATGAGATCGGGGACATGAGGAGGAGTCTCGAAATGGTCGAGACGTAAAGATCGATATATTGGACGACTATATTCGGAGTTCGGAAAGGTTCCGAGTGATTCGGGTATTTTTCGGAGTACCGGAGAGTTACGGGAATTCGCCGGGGAGAAGTATTGGGCCTTATTGGGCCCTACGGGAAAGAGAGAGGGGCTGCCTAGGGCAGGCCGCGCGCCCCCCATGGCCTAGTCCGAATTGGACTAGGGGGAGGGGCCGCACCCCCTCCTTCCTTCCCTTCTCTCTTCCCCTTCCTTGTCTCCTACTCCTAATACATGGAAGGACTCCTAGTTGGACTAGGAAAAGGGGAATCCTACTCCCGGTGGGAGTAGGACTCCCCTAGGGCGCGCCATAGTAGAGGGCCGGCCCTCCCCTCCTCCACTCCTTTATATATGGGGGTAGGGGGCACCCCATAGACACACAAGTTGATCTACGGATCGTTCCTTAGCCGTGTGCGGTGCCCCCTTCCACCATATTCCACCTCGGTCATATCGTCGCGAAGCTTAGGCGAAGCCCTGCGCCGGTAGAACATCAAGATCGTCACCACGCCTTCGTGCTGATGGAACTCTCCCTCGACACTCGGCTGGATCGGAGTTCGAGGGACGTCATCGAGCTGAACGTGTGCTGAACTCGGAGGCTCCGTACGTTCGGTGCTTGGATCGGTCGGATCGTGAAGACGTACGACTACATCAACCGCGTTGTGCTAACGCTTCCGCTTACAGTCTACGAGGGTACGTGGACATACACTCTCCCCTCTCGTTGCTATGCCATCACCATGATCTTGCGTGTGCGTAGGAAATTTTTTGAAATTACTACGTTCCCCAACAGTGGCATTCGAGCCTAGGTTTTATGCGTTGATGTTATATGCACGAGTAGAACACAAGTGAGTTGTGGACGATATAAGTCATACTGCCTACCAGCATGTCATACTTTGGTTCAGCGGTATTGTGAGATGAAGCGGCCCGGACCGACATTACGCGTACGCTTACGCGAGACTGGTTTCACCGTTACGAGCACTCGTGCTTAAAGGTGGCTGGCGGGTGTCTGTCTCTCTCATTTTAGTTGAATTGAGTGTGGCTACGCCCGGTCCTTGTGAAGGTTAAAACGGAGTCTATTTGACAAACTATCGTTGTGGTTTTGATGCGTAGGTAAGAACGGTTCTTGCTAAGCCCGTAGCAGCCACGTAAAATTTGCAACAACAAAGTAGAGGACGTCTAACTTGTTTTTGCAGGGCATGTTGTGATGTGATATGGTCAAGACGTGATGCTATATTTTATTGTATGCGATGATCATGTTTTGTAACCGAAGTTATCGGCAACTGGCAGGAGCCATATGGTTGTCGCTTTATTGTATGAAATGCAAACGCCCTGTAATTGCTTTACTTTATCACTAAGCGGTAGCGATAGTCGTAGAAGCAATAGATGGCGTAAACGACAACGATGCTACGATGGAGATCAAGGTGTCGCGCCGGTGACGATGGTGATCACGATGGTGCTTCGGAGATGGAGATCACAAGCACAAGATGATGATGGCCATATCATATCACTTATATTGATTACATGTGATGTTTATCCTTTATGCATCTTATCTTGCTTTGATTGACGGTAGCATTTTAAGATGATCTCTCACTAAAATTATCAAGAAGTGTTCTCCCTGAGTATGCACCGTTGCCAAAGTTCGTCGTGCCGAGACACCACGTGATGATCGGGTGTGATAAGCTCTACGTCCATCTACAACGGGTGCAAGCCAGTTTTGCACACGCAGAATACTCAGGTTATACTTGACGAGCCTAGCATATGCAGATATGGCCTCGGAACACGGAGACCGAAAGGTCGATCGTGAATCATATAGTAGATATGATCAACATAATGATGTTCACCATTGAAAACTACTCCATCTCACGTGATGATCGGTTATGGTTTAGTTGATTTGGATCACGTGATCACTTAGATGACTAGAGAGATGTCTGTCTAAGTGGGAGTTCTTAAGTAATATGATTAATTGAACTTTAATTTATCATGAACTTAGTCCTAGTAGTATTTTGCAAATTATGTTGTAGATCAATAGCTCGCGTTGTTGCTTTCATATGTTTATTTTGATATGTTCCTAGAGAAAACTGTGTTGAAAAATGTTAGTAGCAATGTTGCGGATTTGATCCGTGATCTGAGGTTAATCCTCATTGCTGTACAGAAGAATTATGTCCTTGATGCACCGCTAGGTGACAGACCTATTGCAAGAGCAGATGCAGACGTTATGAACGTTTGGCTAGCTCAATATGATGACTACTTGATAGTTTAAGTGCAACATGCTTAACAGCTTAGAATCGGGACTTCAAAGACATTTTGAACGTCATGGACCATATGAGATGTTCCAGGAGTTGAAGTTAGTATTTCAAGCAAATACCCGTGTTGAGAGATATGAAGTCTCCAACAAGTTCTATAGCTAAAAGATGGAGGAGAATCGCTCAACTAGTGAGCATGTGCTCAGATTGTCTGGGTACTACAATTGCTTGAATCAAGTGGGAGTTAATCTTCCAGATAAGATAGTGATTGACAGAATTCTCTAGTCACCATCACTAAGTTACTAGAACTTCGTGATGAACTATATTATGCAAGGGATGACAAAAACGATTCCCGAGCTCTTCGTGATGTTGAAATCGACGAAGGTAGAAATCAAGGAAGAGCATCAAGTGTTGATGGTTGACAAGATCACTAGTTTCAAGAAAAGGGCAAAGGGAAAGAAAGGGAACTTCAAGAAGAATGACAAGAAAGTTGTCACTCCCATGAAGAAGCCCGAAGCTGGACCTAAGCCTGAAACTGAGTGCTTCTACTGCAAAGGAAATGGTCACCGGAAGTGGAACTACTCCAAATATTTGGTGGATAAGAAGGATGGCAAAGTGAACAAGGGTATATTTTGATGTACATGTTATTGATGTGTACCTTACTAGCATTTATAGTAGCCCCTGAGTATTTGATACTTGTTCGGTTGCTAAGATTAGTAACTCAAAACAGGAGTTACAGAATAAACAGAGACTAGTTGAAGGGGAAGTGACGATGAGTGTTAGAAGTAGTTCCAAGATTGATATGATCATCATCGCACACTCCCTATACTTTCGGGATTAGTGTTAAACCTAAATAAATGTTATTTGGTGTTTGCGTTGAGCAAGAATATGATTTGATCATGTTTATTGCAATACGGTTATTCATTTAAAATCAGAGAATAATTGTTGTTCTGTTTACATGAATAAAACCTTCAATGGTCATACACCCAATGAAAATAGTTTGTTGGATCTCGATCGTAATGATACACATATTCATAATATTGATGCCAAAAGATGCAAAGTTAATAATGATAGTGCAACTTATTTGTGGCACTGCCGTTTGGGTCATATCGGTGTAAAGCGCATGAAGAAACTCCATACAGATGGATTTTTGGAATCACGTGGTTATGAATCATTTGATGCTTGCGAACCGTGCCTTTTGGGCAAGATGACTAAAACTCCGTTCTTCGGAACAATGGAACGAGCTACTGACTTATTGGAAATAATACATACTGATGTATGCAGACCAATGAGTATGAAGGCTCGTGGCAAGTATCGTTATTTTCTGACCTTCACAAGATGATTTGTGCAGATATGGGTATATCTACTTGATGAAACATAAGTCTGAAATAGTTGAAAGGTTCAAAGAATTTCAGAGTGAAGTAGAAAAATCATCGTAACAAGAAATTAAAGTTTCTGCGATCTGATCGCGAAGACGAATATTTGAGTTACGAGTTTGGTCTTCAATTAAAACAATGTGGAATAGTTTCACAGCTCACGCCACCTGGAACACCACAACATTATGGTGTGTCCGAACGTCGTAACCGCACTTTATTGGATATGGTGCAATTTATGATGTCACTTATTGATTTACCATTGTCGTTTTGGGGTTATGCATTAGAGACAGCTGCATTCACGTTAAAAGGGCACCATCTAAATCCGTTGAGACGACACCATATGAACTGTGGTTTAGCAAGAAACCCAAGTTGTCATTTCTTAAAGTTTGGGGCTACGATGCTTATGCGAAAAGTTTCATCCAGATAAGCTCAAACCCAAATCGGAGAAATGCGTCTTCATAGAATACCCAAAGGTAACTATTGGGTACACCTTCTATCACAGATCCAAAGGCAAATCATTCGTTGCTAACTATGGATCCTTTCTTGAGAAGGAGTTTCTCTCGAAAGAAGTGACTGGGAGGAAAGTAGAGCTTGATAAGGTAATTTGTACCTTTTCCCGAATTGGAAAGTAGTTCATCACGGAAATCAGTTCCAGTGATTCCTACACCAATTAGTAAGGAAGCTAATGATGATGATCATGAAACTTCTGATCAAGTTGCTATAGAACCTCGTAGGTCTTCCAGAGTACGGTCCGCATCAGAGTGGTACGGTAATCCTGTTCTGGAAGTCATGTTACTAGACCATGATGAACCTATGAACTATGAGGAAGCGATGATGAGCCCAGATTCCGCAAAATGGCTTAAGGCCATGAAATCTGAGATATGATCCATGTATGAGAACAAAGTATGGACTTTGGTGGAGTTGCCCGATGATAGGCAAGCCATATTGTATAAATGGATCTTCAAGAGGAAGACGGACGTTGATAGTAGTGTTACTATCTACAAAGCTCGACTTGTCGCAAAAAGGTTTTTGACAAGTTCAAGGTGTTGACTACAATGAGATTTTCTCAACTGTAGCGATGCTTAAGTCTGTCTGAATCATGTTAGCAATTGCCACAATTTATGAAATCTGGCAAATGAATGTCAAAACTGCATTCCTTAATGTATTTATTAAGGAAAAGTTGTATATGATGCAACCAGAAGGTTTTGTCAATCCTAAAGATGCTAACAAATTGTGCAAGCTCCGGCAAATCCATCAATGGACTGGTGCAAGCATCTCGGAGTTGGAATATACGCTTTGATGAGTTGGTCAAAGCATATGGTTTTATACAGACTTTTGGAAAGGCCTGTATTTACAAGAAAGTGAGTGGGAGCACTACAGCATTTCTGATAAGTATATGTGAATGACATATTGTTGATCAGAAATAATGTAAAATTATTCTGCAAAGCATAAAGGAGTGTTTTAAAGGAGTTCTTTAAAAGAAAGACCTCAGTAAAAGCTACTTAGATATTGAGCATCAAGATCTATTGAGATAGATCAAGACGCTTGACAAATTTTTCAATGAGTACATACCTTGGCAAGATTTTGAAATAGTTGAAAATGGAAAAGTCAAAGAAAAGTTCTTGCCTGTGTTGCAAAGGTGTGAAATTGAGTAAGACTCAAATCCCGACCACGGCAGAAAATAGAAAAGAGAATGAAAGTCATTCCCTATGCCTCAGTCATAGGTTCTATAAACTATGCTATGTTATGTACCAGACCTATTGTATACCTTGCTCTGAATTTGGCAAGGGAGTACAATAATGATCTAGGAGTAGATCACTGGACATTGGTCAAGAATATCCTTAGTGAGGACTAAGGAAATATTTCTCGATTATGGAGGTGACAAAAGAGCCCGTCGTAAAAAGTTACAACAATGCAAGCTTTTACACCAATCCAGATGACTCAAAGTCCCAATCTAGATACATATTAAAAGTGGGAGCAATTAGCTAAAGTAGCTTCGTGCAGAGCATTGTAGACATAGAATATTTGCAAAATACATACGACTCTGAATGTGACAGACCCGTTGACTAAGCTTCTCTCACGAGCAAAACATGATCACACCTTAGTACTCTTTGGGTGTTAATCACATAGCGATGTGAACTAGATTATTGACTCTAGTAAACCCTTCGAATGTTGGTCACATCACGATGGGAACTATGGGTGTTAATCATATACAGATATGAATATTGCTGTTAAATCACATAGCGATGTGAACTAGATTATTGACTCTAGTGCAAGTGGGAGACTGAAGGAAATATGCCCTAGAGGCAATAATAAAGTTATTATTTATTTCCTTATTTCATGATAAATGTTTATTATTCATGCTAGAATTGTATTAACCGAAACATAATACATGTGTGAATACATAGACAAACATAGTGTCACTAGTATGCCTCTACTTGACTAGCACGTTTATCAAAGATGGTTATGTTTCCTAGCCATGGACAAAAGAGTTGTCATTTGATTAACGGGATCACATCATTAGGAGAATGATGTGATTGACTTGACCCATTCCGTTAGCTTAGCACTTGATCGTTTAGTATGTTGCTATTGCTTTCTTCATGACTTATACAAGTTCCTGTAACTATGAGATTATGCAACTCCCGTTTACCGGAGGAACACTTTGGGTACTACCAAACGTCACAATGTAACTGGGTCATTATAAAGGAGTACTACAGGTGTCTCCAAAGGTACATGTTGAGTTGGCGTATTTCGAGATTAGGTTTTGTCACTCCGATTGTCGGAGAGGTATCTCTGGGCCCTCTCGGTAATGCACATCACTATAAGCCTTTCATGCAATGTGACCAATGAGTTGGTTACGGAATGATGCATTACGTAACGAGTAAAGAGACTTGCCGGTAACGAGATTGAACTAGGTATTGGATACCGACGATCGAATCTCGGGCAAGTAACATACCGATGACAAAGGGAACAACGTATGTTGTTATGCGGTTTGACCGATAAAGATCTTCGTAGAATATGTAGGAGCCAATATGGGCATCCAGGTCCCGCTATTGGTTATTGACCGAGAATAGTTCTAGGTCATGTCTACATAGTTCTCGAACCCGTAGGGTCCGCACGCTTAAGGTTTCGATGACAGTTATATTATGAATTTATGAGTTTTGATGTACCGAAGGAGTTCGGAGTCCCGGATGAGATCGGGGACATGACGAGGAGTCTCGAAATGGTCGAGACGTAAAGATCGATATATTGGACGACTATATTCGGAGTTCGGAAAGGTTCCGAGTGATTCGGGTATTTTTCGGAGTATCGGAGAGTTACGGGAATTCGCCGGGGAGAAGTATTGGGCCTTATTGGGCCCTGCGGGAAAGAGAGAGGGGCTGCCTAGGGCCGGCCGCCCCCCCCCCATGGCCTAGTCCGAATTGGACTAGGGGGAGGGGCCGCACCCCCTCCTTCCTTCCCTTCTCTCTTCCCCTTCCTTGTCTCCTACTCCTAATACATGGAAGTGAAGAAAATATGCCCTAGAGGCAATAATAAAGTTATTATTTATTTCCTTATTTCATGATAAATGTTTATTATTCATGCTAGAATTGTATTAACCGGAAACATAATACATGTGTGAATACATAGACAAACATAGTGTCACTAGTATGCCTCTACTTGACTAGCTCGTTTATCAAAGATGGTTATGTTTCCTAGCCATGGACAAAAGAGTTGTCATTTGATTAATGGGATCACATCATTAGGAGAATGATGTGATTGACATGACCCATTTTGTTAGCCTAGCACTTGATCGTTTAGTATACTGCTATTGCTTTCTTCATGACTTATACAAAGTTCCTGCAACTATGAGATTGTGCAACTCCCGTTTACCGGAAGAACACTTTGTGTGCTACCAAACGTCACAACGTAACTGGGTGATTATAAAGGTGCTCTACAGGTGTTTCCGAAGGTACATGTTGGGTTGGCATAATTCGAGATTAGGATTTGTCACTCGGATTGTGGGAGAGGTATCTCTGGGCCCTCTCGGTAATACTCATCACCTAAGCCTTGCAAGCATGTAACTAATGAGTTAGTTATGAGATGAAGTATTACGGACCGAGTAAAGAGACTTGCCGGTAACGAGATTGAACTAGGTATTGGATACCGACGATCGAATCTCGGGCAAGTAAACATACCGATGACAAAGGGAACAACGTATGTTGTTATGCGGTTTGACCGATAAAGATCTTCGTAGAATATGTAGGAGCCAATATGGGCATCCAGGTCCCGCTATTGGTTATTGACCAAGAATAGTTCTAGGTCATGTCTACATAGTTCTCGAACCCGTAGGGTCCGCACGCTTAAGGTTTCGATGACAGTTATATTATGAGTTTATGAGTTTTGATGTACCGAAGGAGTTCGGAGTCCCGGATGAGATCGGGGACATGACGAGGAGTCTCGAAATGGTCGAGACGTAAAGATCGATATATTGGACAACTATATTCGGAGTTCGGAAAGGTTCCGAGTGATTCAGGTATTTTTCGGAGTACCGGAGAGTTACGGGAATTCGCTGGGGAGAAGTATTGGGCCTTATTGGGCCCTGCGGGAAAGAGAGAGGGGCTGCCTAGGGCAGGCCGCGCGCCCCCCAAGGCCTAGTCCGAATTGGACTAGGGGGAGGGGCCGCACCCCCTCCTTCCTTCCCTTCTCTCTTCCCCTTCCTAGTCTCCTACTCCTACTACATGGAAGGACCCCTAGTTGGACTAGGAAAGGGGGAATCCTACTCCCGGTGGGAGTAGGACTCCCCTAGGGCGCGCCATAGTAGAGGGCCGGCCCTCCCCTCCTCCACTCCTTTATATACGGGGGTAGGGGGCACCCCATAGACACACAAGTTGATCTACGGATCGTTCCTTAGCCGTGTGCGGTGCCCCCTTCCACCATATTCCACCTCGGTCATATCGTCGCGGAGTTTAGGCGAAGCCCTGCGTCGGTAGAACATCATCATCGTCACCACGCCATCGTGCTGACGCTACTCATCTCCGGAGCTCGGCTGGATCGGAGACCGGAGATCGTCATCGAGCTGAACGTGTGCTGAACTCGGAGGCTCCGTACGTTCGGTGCTTGGATCGGTCGGATCGTGAAGACGTACGACTACATCAACCGCGTTGTGATAACGCTTCTGCTTACGGTCTACGGGGGTACGTGGACATACACTCTCCCCTCTCGTTGCTATGCCATCACCATGATCTTGCGTGTGCGTAGGATTTTTTTTTGAAATTACTACGTTCCCCAACAGTGGCATCCGAGCCTAGGTTTTATGGTTTGATGTTATATGCACGAGTAGAACACAAGTGAGTTGTGGACGATATAAGTCATACTGCCTACCAGCATGTCATACTTTTGTTCGGCGGTATTGTTGGATGAAGCGGCCCGGACCGACATTACGCGTACGCTTACGCGAGACTGGTTCTACCGACGTGCTTTGCACACAGGTGGCTGGCGGGTGTCAGTTTCTTCAACTTTAGTTGAACCGAGTGTGGCTACGCCCGGTCCTTGCGAAGGTTAAAACGGAGTCTATTTGACAAACTATCGTTGTGGTTTTGATGCGTAGGTAAGAACGGTTCTTGCTCAGCCCGTAGCAGCCACGTAAAACTTGCAACAACAAAGTAGAGGACGTCTAACTTGTTTTTGCAGGGCATGTTGTGATGTGATATGGTCAAGACGTGATGAGATATAAGTTGTTGTATGATATGATCATGTTTTGTTGAAGTTATCGGCAACTGGCAGAAGCCCTATGGTTGTCTCTTTGTTGCATAAGATGCAAGTGCCAAATAATTGCTTTACTTTATCGCTATGCGATAGCAATAGTTGCAAGAGAAATAGTTGGCGAGACGACCATGTGACGACACATTGATATTGATCAAGATGATGAAGATCATGGTGTCGTGCCGGTGACGATAAAGATCATGACAGTACTTAGGAGATGGAGATCAAAGGCGCAAGATGATCATGGCCATATCATGTCACATATTTTGATTGCATATGATGTTTATCTGTTATACATCTTATTCTTGCTTTGATTGACGGTAGCATTTTAAGATGATCTCTCACTAATTATCAAGAAGTGTTCTCCCTGAGTATGCACCGTTGCCAAAGTTCGTCGTGCCGAGACACCACGTGATGATCGGGTGTGATAAGCTCTACGTCCATCTACAATGGGTGCAAGCCAGTTTTGCACACGCAGAATACTCAGGTTAAACTTGACGAGCCTAGCATATGGAGATATGGCCTCGGAGCACGGTGACCGAAAGGTCGAGCGTGAATCATATAGTAGATATGATCAACATAGTGATGTTCACCATTGAAAACTACTCCATCTCACGTGATGATCGGTTATGGTTTAGTTGATTTGGATCACGTGATCACTTAGATGACTAGAGAGATGTCTGTCTAAGTGGGAGTTCTTAAGTAATATGATTAATTGAACTTAAATTTATCATGAACTTAGTCCTGGTAGTATTTTGCAAATTATGTTGTAGATCAATAGCTTGCGTTGTTGCTTTCATATGTTTATTTTGATATGTTCCTAGAGAAAATTGTGTTGAAAGATGTTAGTAGCAATGATGCGGATTGGATCCGTGATCTGAGGTTTATCCTCATTGCTGCACAGAAGAATTATGTCCTTAATGCACCGCTAGGTGACAAACCTGTTGCAGGAGCAGATGCAGACGTTATGAACGTTTGGCTAGCTCAAAAGGATGACTACTTGATAGTTTAGTGCACCATGCTTAAACGGCTTAGAATCGGGACTTCAAAGACGTTTTGAGCGTCATGGACCATATGAGATGTTCCAGGAGTTGAAGTTAATATTTCCAGCAAATACCCGAGTTGAGAGATATGAAGTCTCCAACAAGTTCTAAAGCTAAAAGATGGAGGAGAATCGCTCAACTAGTGAGCATGTGCTCAGATTGTCTGGGTACTTCAATCACTTGAATCAAGTGGGAGTTAATCTTCCAGATAAGATAGTGATTGATAGAATTCTCTAGTCACCATCACTAAGTTACTAGAACTTCGTGATGAACTATAGTATGCAAGGGATGACGAAAACGATTCCCGAGCTCTTCGTGATGTTGAAATCAACGAAGGTAGAAATCAAGAAAAGACCATCAAGTGTTGATGATTGACAAGACCACTAGTTTCAAGAGAAGGGCAAAGGGAAAGAAAGGGAACTTCAAGTGGAAAGACAAGCAAGTTGTCACTCATGCGAAGAATCCCAAAGCTGGACCATAGCCTGAAACTGAGTGTTTACACTGCAAAGGAAATGGTCACTGGAAGCGGAAATGCTCTGAATATTTGGTGGATAAGAAGGATGGCAAAGTGAACAAGGGTATATTTGATATACAGATTATTGATGTGTGCCTTACTAGTGTTTATAGTAGCCCCTAAGTATTTGATACTTGTTCGGTTGCTAATATTAGTAACTCGAAACAGGAGTTACAGAATAAACAGAGACTAGTTGAAGGGAAAGTGACGATGAGTGTTGGAAGTAGTTCCAAGATTGATATGATCATCATTGCACACTCCCTATATTTTCGGGATTAGTGTTAAACCTAAATAAATGTTATTTGGCGTTTGCGTTGAGCATGAATATGATTTGATCATGTTTATTGCAATACGGTTATTCATTTAAAATCAGAGAATAATTGTTGTTCTGTTTACATGAATAAAACCTTCAATGGTCATACACCCAATGAAAATAGTATGTTGGATCTCGATCGTAGTGATACACATATTCATAATATTGAGGCCAAAAGATGCAAAGTTAATAATGATAGTGCAACTTATTTGTGGCACTGCCGTTTGGGTCATATCGGTGTAAAGCGCATGAAGAAACTCCATAAAGATGGATTTTCGGAATCACTTGGTTATGAATCATTTGATGCTTGCGAACCGTGCCTTTTGGGCAAGATGACTAAAACTCCGTTCTTCGGAACAATGGAACGAGCTACCGACTTATTGGAAATAATACATACTGATGTATGTAGACCAATGAGTATGAAGGCTCGTGGCAAGTATCGTTATTTTCTGACCTTCACAAGATGATTTGAGCAGATATGGGTATATCTACTTGATGAAACATAAGTCTGAAATAGTTGAAAGGTTCAAAGAATTTCAGAGTGAAGTGGAAAATCATCATAACAAGAAAATAAAGTTTCTGCGATCTGATCGCAGAGAGGAATATTTGAGTTATGAGTTTGGTCTTCAATTAAAACAATGTGGAATAGTTTCACAGCTCACGCCACCTAGAACACCACAACGTTATGGTGTGTCCGAACGTCGTAACCGCACTTTATTGGATATGGTGCGATCTATGATGTCTCTTACTGATTTACCAATATTGTTTTGGGGTTATGCATTAGAGACAGCTACATTCACATTAAAAGGGCACCATCTAAATCCGTTGAGACGACAACATATGAACTGTGGTTTAGCAAGAAACCCAAGTTGTTGTTTCTTAAAGTTTGGGGCTACGATGCTTATGTGAAATAAGTTTCATCTTGATAAGCTCGAACCCAAATCGGAGAAGTGCGTCTTCATAGAATACCCAAAGGAAATAGTTGGGTACACCTTCTATCACAGATCCGAAGGCAAGATATTCGTTGCTAAAAATGGATCCTTTCTAGAGAAGGAGTTTCTCTCAAAAGAAGTGAGTGGGAGGAAAGTAGAACTTGATGAGGTAACTGTACCTGTTCCCTTATTGGAAAGTAGTTCATCATAGAAATCAGTTCCTGTGATAAATACACCAATTAGTGAGGAAGCTAATGATATTGATCATGAAACTTCAGATCAAGTTACTACAGAACCTCGTAGGTCTTCCAGAGTAAGATCCACACCAGAGTGGTGTAGTAATCATGTTCTGGAAGTCATGTTACTAGACCATGATGAACCTATGAACTATGAGGAAGCGATGATGAGCCCAGATTCCGCGAAATGGCTCGAGGCCATAAAATCTGAGATATGATCCATGTATGAGAACAAAGTATGGACTTTGATTGACTTGCTCGATGATCAGCAAGCCATGTTAAATAAATGGATCTTCAAGAGGAAGACGGACACTGATAGTAGTATTACTATCTACCAAGCTCGACCTGTTGCGAAAGGTTTTCAACAAGTTCAAAATGTTGAATACGATGAGATTTTCTCACTCGTATCGATGCTTAAGTCTGTCTGAATCATGTTAGCAATTGCCACATTTTATGAAATCTGGCAAATGGATGTCAAAACTGCATTCCTTAATGGATTTATTAAAGAAGAGTTGTATATGATGCAACCAGAAGGTTTTGTCAATCCTAAAGGTGCTAACAAAATGTGCAACCTCCAGCGATCCATCTATGGACTGGTGCAAGCATCTCGGAGTTGGAATATACGCTTTGATAAGTTGATCAAAGCATATAGTTTTATATGGACTTACGATGAAGCCTGTATTTACAATAAAGTGAGTGGGAGCACTACAGCTTTTCTGATTAGTATATGTGAGTGACATATTGTCGATCAGAAATGATGTAGAATTTTTCTGCAAAACATAAAGGAGTGTTTTAAAAGGAGTTCTTTAAAAAGAAAAGACCTCAGTAAAAGCTACTTACATATTGAGTATCAAGATCTATTGAGATAGATCAAGACGCTTGATAAGATTTTCAATGAGTACATACGTTGGCAAGATTTTGAAATAGTTCAAAATGGAACAGTCAAAGAAAGAGTTATTGCCTGTGTTGCAAAGGTGTGAAATTGAGTAAGACTCAAATCCCAACCACGGCAGAAAATAGAAAAGAGAATGAAAGTCATTCCCTATGCCTCAATCATAGGTTCTATAAAGTATGCTATGTTATGTACCAGACCTATTGTATACCATGCTCTGAATTTGGCAAGGGAGTACAATAGTGATCTAGGAGTAGATCACTGGACATTGGTCAAGAATATCCTTAGTAATGACTAAGGACATGTTTCTCGATTATGGAGGTGATAAAAGAGCCCGTCGTAAAAAGTTACAATGATGCAAGCTTTTACACCAATCCAGATGACTCTAAGTCTCAATCTGGATACATATTGAAAGTGGGAGCAATTAGCTAGAGTAGCTCCGTGCAGAGCATTGTGAACATAGAATATTTGCAAAATACATACGACTCTGAATGTGACAGACCCGTTGACTAAGCTTCTCTAACGAGCAAAACATGATCACACCGTAGTACTCTTTGGGTGTTAATCACATAGCGATGTGAACTAGATTATTGACTCTAGTACACCCTTTGGATGTTGGTCACATAATGATGTGAACTATGGGTGTTAATCATATACAGATATGAATATTGGTGTTAAATCACATGGCGATGTGAACTAGATTATTGACTCTAGTGCAAGTGGGAGACTGAAGGAAATATGCCATAGAGGCAATAATAAAGTTATTATTTATTTCCTTATTTCATGATAAATGTTTATTATTCATGCTAGAATTGTATTAACCGGAAACATAATACATGTGTGAATACATAGACAAACATAGTGTCACTAGTATGCCTCTACTTGACTAGCTCGTTTATCAAAGATGGTTATGTTTTCTAGCCATGGACAAAAGAGTTGTCATTTGATTAATGGGATCACATCATTAGGAGAATGATGTGATTGACATGACCCATTCTGTTAGCCTAGCACTTGATCGTTTAGTATACTGCTATTGCTTTCTTCATGACTTATACAAAGTTCCTGCAACTATGAGATTGTGCAACTCCCGTTTACCGGAAGAACACTTTGTGTGCTACCAAACGTCACAATGTAACTGGGTGATTATAAAGGTGCTCTACAGGTGTTTCCGAAGGTACATGTTGGGTTGGCATAATTCGAGATTAGGATTTGTCACTCGGATTGTGGGAGAGGTATCTCTGGGCCCTCTCGGTAATACTCATCACCTAAGCCTTGCAAGCATGTAACTAATGAGTTAGTTATGAGATGAAGTATTACGGAATGAGTAAAGAGACTTGCCGGTAACGAGATTGAACTAGGTATTGGATACCGACGATCGAATCTCGGGCAAGTAAACATACCGATGACAAAGGGAACAACGTATGTTGTTATGCGGTTTGACCGATAAAGATCTTCGTAGAATATGTAGGAGCCAATATGGGCATCCAGGTCCCGCTATTGGTTATTGACCAAGAATAGTTCTAGGTCATGTCTACATAGTTCTCGAACCCGTAGGGTCCGCAAGCTTAAGGTTTCGATGACAGTTATATTATGAGTTTATGAATTTTGATGTACCGAAGGAGTTCGGAGTCCCGGATGAGATCGGGGACATGACGAGGAGTCTCGAAATGGTCGAGACGTAAAGATCGATATATTGGACGACTATATTCGGAGTTCGGAAAGGTTCCGAGTGATTCGGGTATTTTTCGGAGTACCGGAGAGTTACGGGAATTCGCCGGGGAGAAGTATTGGGCCTTATTGGGCCCTGCGGGAAAGAGAGAGGGGCTGCCTAGGGCAGGCCGCGCGCCCCCCAAGGCCTAGTCCGAATTGGACTAGGGGGAGGGGCCGCACCCCCTCCTTCCTTCCCTTCTCTCTTCCCCTTCCTAGTCTCCTACTCCTACTACATGGAAGGACCCCTAGTTGGACTAGGAAAGGGGGAATCCTACTCCCGGTGGGAGTAGGACTCCCCTAGGGCGCGCCATAGTAGAGGGCCGGCCCTCCCCTCCTCCACTCCTTTATATACGGGGGTAGGGGCACCCCATAGACACACAAGTTGATCTACGGATCGTTCCTTAGCCGTGTGCGGTGCCCCCTTCCACCATATTCCACCTCGGTCATATCGTCGCGGAGTTTAGGCGAAGCCCTGTGCCGGTAGAACATCATCATCGTCACCACGCCGTCGTGCTGACGCAACTCATCTCCGGAGCTCGGCTGGATCGGAGACCGGAGATCGTCATCGAGCTGAACGTGTGCTGAACTCGGAGGCTCCGTACGTTCGGTGGTTGGATCGGTCGGACCGTGAAGACGTACGACTACATCAACCGCGTTGTGATAACGCTTCCGCTTACGGTCTACGAGGGTACGTGGACATACACTCTCCCCTCTCGTTGCTATGCCATCACCATGATCTTGCGTGTGCGTAGGAATTTTTTTTGAAATTACTACGTTCCCCAACAGGAAGGACTCCTAGTTGGACTAGGAAAAGGGGAATCCTACTCCCGGTGGGAGTAGGACTCCCCTAGGGCGCGCCATAGTAGAGGGCCAGCCCTCCCCTCCTCCACTCCTTTATATATGGGGGTAGGGGGCACCCCATAGACACACAAGTTGATCTACGGATCGTTCCTTAGCCGTGTGCGGTGCCCCCTTCCACCATATTCCACCTCGGTCATATCGTCGCGAAGCTTAGGCGAAGCCCTGCGCCGGTAGAACATCAAGATCGTCACCACGCCATCGTGCTGACGGAACTCTCCCTCGACACTCGGCTGGATCAGAGTTCGAGGGACGTCATCGAGCTGAACGTGTGCTGAACTCGGAGGCTCCGTACATTCGGTGCTTGGATCGGTCGGATCGTGAAGACGTTCGACTACATCAACCGCATTGTGCTAACGCTTCCGCTTGCAATCTACGAGGGTATGTGGACATACACTCTCCCCTCTCGTTGCTATGCCATCACCATGATCTTGCGTGTGTGTAGGAAATTTTTTGATATTACTACGTTCCCCAACATGGCTACTGTTCAACCACCCCTCAACCGTCTACTGTTCATCTAGCCCTCCACCATCTACTGTTCATCCAGCCCTCCACACCACGTGGTCCTGTTCAACCACCCCTCCATGGCCACCCCTCCACCGTCTACTGTTCATCCAGCCCTCCACACCACGGGGTCCTATTCATCCAGAGGCAACGC
>NC_041389.1:720645499-720659880 GCF_002162155.2 Triticum dicoccoides | reverse complement strand
AACGCTCACTGTTCATCCAATCGATCGGCTTCAGTTAGTAGCAGTAGCGAAGGAATTTCTCCATCGGGTTCTGTTAATAGCAATCGATCGATCGCTCGGGTTCAGTAACGCATAGCCTGCAGTGCAATCGCTCGGGTTCAGTTAGAGCTCAACGCCTCGCTCGGGTTCAGTTAGAGCCAACGCCTCGCACACACGCACGTACATGTACGAGAGAAACGCGCATCGCTCGGCCCCCGACCTCCCACTGTAATCGGCACCTCCCCGAAATTTTCCTCCCCCTCGCTTTAACCATGGTTTTTTCCGTCATGGACGGCCCAAAGAATGTCATGGAGCTGCGTCTCCGGCCCGCCCAGGACGAAAAGCCCATATTATGTCATGATTTTTTGCCATAGAAGTAGGAGCCCACCACATCTATGATGATACCGGGTTTTTTCACAATTATCGTCATAGAAGTGTCATATGTATGACAGAAAAAATTTCGTTCGGCCAAAAATGTCACGGATGTGTCTTTTTTTGTAGTGGAATCTCCTGAGATGTCTTCCGAAATCCGGAATGATTGAATGGTGAGAGGCAAACGAGTAAAGAGAACACTTGATCCAAGGAAAAAATGTGATCAACCTGAAAAACTTGAATTGAGTCCACCGAAGAAGAAAAAGAATTGAAGAAAGTCCACCGAGACGAGAATTCACCGGTTGAAATGATTGACAAAAGACTGTAGAGGCTCCACACGAATGAAATTGATGCTCGAAAGAGGCTCAGGCTCTGGGAAGAAGAGGGTGGGAGGGCGGGAAAACAAAGGCAACTTGGAAGGGAAAAAATTGATGAATAACTTGAAGAGAAAACACCGGTTGAAATAATTGAGGAAAGAATGCAAAGGCTTCACACGAGTAGGATGAATACTCGATGACGGACTCTGACTTCGAGATGAAAAAGGGTGGGCGGGTGGGAAAAAGAAAACAACTGAGGATTGAACTTGGCAAGGAAGAAGAGGCTCGAGCCAACTTGATGAGAAATGCACCGGATGAAAAGAGATGAGAACCAACGACCAGAAAACTAACCGCGTGATACTAAAGAAAATTTGAAGGGGAAGAGAAGTAATTCAGAACACCTACGTCAAAATTCTTCACCAGAGCGACGAAGGGGCTGACGAGTAAAAGAATTCCTACTCTCCGATATAACTAGACTCCGAAAACAATTTTCTTCTTGACTCGACAATGTCCAAGCTACACGATCAAACAAGGGGGGCTCCTAAGGACGGTTGAGGCTCTGATACCAACTTGTCACGCCCAATATGCGATACTATCCTAAAAAGACTCGAAGGTCCCACCAAGGATAGAACCGCATATTGATACGCTTTTGCAAGGTGGATTCATTACATCAACAATACATAATAGATGGGGATACATACAAGAGGCATACAATGCCACACGAATACAACAACATCATACATAAGAGCACCATCCGACTACGGATGAAACACAAACAGAAACTCAAACGACATCCTCCCTGCTATCCTAGGCTGCCGACCTGGAACCTATCCCCTAATCGAAGAAGAAGCAGAAGAAGAACTCCGAAACAAGTAAACATCGCTCTCGCGTCATGATCATTGCATAACCTGTACCTACAACTATTGTATAGTAATCTGTGAGCCACGAGGACTCAGCAATCCCATTACCATGGGTATCAAGACTAGCAAAGCTTAATGGGTAAGGAAGGGGTAAAGTGGTGAGGTTGCAACAGCGACTAAGCAAGTATGGTGGCTAACATACACAAATAAGAGCGAGAAGAGAAGCAAACGGAACGGTCATGAAGCTAGCAATGATCAAGAAGTGATCCTGAACCCCTACTTACGTCAAACATAACCCAAAACCGTGTTCACTTCCCAGACTCCGCCGAGAAGAGACCATCACGGCTACACACGCGGTTGATGTGTTTTAATTAAGCCAAGTGTCAAGTTATCTAAAACTGAACATTAACAAATTCCCATCTGCCACATAACCGCGGGCACGGCTCTCGAAAGTTCATACCCTGCAGGGGTGTCCCAACTTAGCCCATCACAATCTCTCATGGTCAACGAAGGATATTCTTTCTCTCGGGAAGACCCTATCAGTCTCAGAATCCCGGTTTACAAGACATTTCGACAATGGTAAAACAAGACCAGCAAAGCCGCCAGATGTGCAGACAAATCCCGATAGGAGCTGCACATATCTCGTTCTCAGGGTACAACAGATAGGTCATCCTACGAGTAAAACCAGCCCTCGAGTTGCCCCGTGGTGGCCCCGCAGTCTGCCCATTTTGGACCAACACTCAGAGGAGCACTGGCCCGGGGGGTAAATAAAGATGACCCTCGGGCTCCAGAAACCCAAGGGAAAAAGGCTTAGGTGAGGCAAATGGTAAAACCAAGGTTGGGCCTTGCTGGACGAGTTTTATTCAAAGAAAACTTTCAAGGGGGTCCCATAAATCACCCAACCCCGTAAGGAACGCAAAATCAAGGAACATAACACCGGTATGACGGAAACTAGGGCGGCAAGAGTGGAACAGAACACCAGGCATAAGGCCGAGCCTTCCACCCTTTACCAAGTCTATAGATGCATTACTTAAATAAGAGATATTGTGATATCCCAACATAATCCTGTCCATCATGGAGAAATCTTCAACTTCACCTGCAACTAACAACGCTATAAGAGGGGCTGAGCAAAGCGGTAACATAGCCAAGCAACGGTTTGCTAGGAAGGGTGAAAAGGTTAGAGGCTGACATGGCAGTTTGGGATGCTTGAAGAGCAAGTGATAGGTAGCGCAGCATAGCGATAGAACGAAGCAACTAGCATAGTAATGATAGTAGTGAGATCCAAGGTGACGGTCATCTTGCTTCAAATCCCGCTAGGAAGAAGAACGAGTCCATGAAGATGATGAAGCCACGAAGACGAACCAAGCGTAGACGAACGAATCCTCACGATCGCAACGAAACAGGAACTGACGAGAAGGAGCACAACTGGAAAGAAGCAAACAACAAGGTAAACACCCAACACATAAACATGACATGATGCACAACCAATCATGATGCATGACAAAGGCTAGATGAGGTTACTCATGGCAAGAGATGATGCATACAAGAGCAACACATTAAATCAAGTTTAAATGAGGCCCAAAAAACATATAACAATTCCGGAAAGTCCTCATATGCAAATTTTGCAATTGGTGCAGATCTGAAAAAACCTTATGTTCAAGTTCTTAGCAGCAAGTTAAGATGCGCCAAGATGATCTACACGAAATTCTAGTCAAGTTACATATAAAGTTCATTTAGTTCGGAGCTATGGCCTAGAAGATATGAGCAAAACAAGTCAAACATGGCATTGATGCAAAAGGCATTCAAACATCAAGCAAACTCTCAAAACATGGATCCAACAAGATAAGATCAAACTAAATGCAATTCTAAGCAAGTATTCATATAAAGCACACTCAAAACGGAGCAACGGTTTACCACATACTCCCTCCCATCCAAAATAGATGACCCAACTTTATACTACCTCTAGTATAAAGTTGGGTCATCTATTTTGGAATGGAGGGAGTACACATGGGACAAGTTTAAAGGACAAGCTATCCAAAACAGCAACTAGGCATCTAGCAAGCATCAAAACAATATGCTACAGCACCTCAACATGAAAACAAAGGACATGGACATGATGAAGCATAACAAAACATGAACACTGAGCTATCTCCAGAAAACAATATAATATGCTCAAAAGGACATGGCAAGATTTCAAATAATAACAGTTTCACAGACTAGGCAGAAATCACTGGACATGGCAGAAATAACATCGGGTTGCAATGTTTATAGTTATCAAATAACATGTTACATTGAGCTATCATGGCAAAATAGAGCATGACCTGCTAATACTAAAGACAAAGAGCAAAACTCCCTTACTAAACTAATTCCAAAGATCAACAGAAAATATGGTAGCATCCATGAAAACATGGCAAATGATATGACAGATTCAGAATAACAGTACATGGCAGGAAAAAGATAAGTAGGCATGCTGGTGAGCTTTTACCACTCTCCACAGAGCATTTCATGGCATGAGAAGTCAAACAACAGTAAGATGACATATTTATAGAGCTAAACATGGCAAGAGAAGGTTCATAGGGTGCATGGATCACTAGCAAAACACATGGCAAAACTGAACTTAATGTTACCAGGCTGACACCAACATTATTTAGCAATTTGAGAGCAAGCTTACAACAAGCTACACCAGGCATTATATGCAACCAAGGACACATATGGATAGGGAATGACATGTATAATAAAACATCCTTAGTGAACATCTCCAGATTATGCATAGAATGACTTGTAGCAGCAGGATTACATAGTATCACGAAATAACAGATTCAGCCTAGCAAAACAGTAATAGCAAGTACCCTAGTTCACGAGCTTGATGTGCTCACTACCAGACTCACAACAATACGTGGATTACACCACTGCAATGACGGCATGATTTAGCTCAAAACTCATGTAGACATCAAGCTCATAGGATGCACACACAAAATGCAACGAAAAAGACAAATCAGCAAGTTCTATTAACAGACAGCAGTTAACATCATATAGCACTCTTGCAACGATGATTAGGGCATCAAGATGGACACAAACAAGCATGGAGTAATGGAACAAAATGAGGAGCATCTCACGATTAACATTTTCATATATCATACGCATGAATCGGAGAACAGAGCATGAAGTTATGGCATGATGAACATGGGCACATAATGCAAGAAACTAGGGACTTCGTGGAAAAACGAAGTCAACCTCGTGGATCTGGATCTGGGCGCGGATTACGAAGATGGCCGGGGTTTGCCGGAGTAGACGCTAGAGCAGGGCGGAGATGGCAGATCCGGGGCCGGGGAGACCTCCTCCGGCCGGATCTCGCCGGATCCGGCGCGGGACGGCGAGGAGGCTCGGGGTCGGGGCAGGAGCTCGGGGCGCCGGCGAGGCGCGGGGTTGGCGAAGGGCGGCAAGGTCCGAGGCGGCAGGGCGAGCTGGAGGCGGCCGGCGGCGAGACCTCCGGCGAAGAGGCCGCTGTGTCGTGCGGCACACGGCGGCGGGGCCAGGCAGCGCACAGGACGGCGGGGGGCGGACACGGCGTGGGGTGCGCCGGCGAGGGAGACGGGCCGCGGGGGCCGGCGGCGGGCCTGGCATGCCGCGAGAGGCACGCGGTGGCCGGGGCCATGTGGCGCCCCCTGGGTGGCTGCGGGCGGTGGCTCGGGATTTGTCCGGGCGGAGTTGGACGTGTCCGGCGGCGAGAGGGAGGTTTGCTAGGGTTTGCAACGCGAATTTGAAAGGGGGAGGCATATTTATAGGTAGGGGGAGCTAGGAGTTTCCAAATGAGGAGCGGTTTTCGCCAACACGATTACGATCGAACGACTGAGAGCATGGAGGGGGTTTGGATGGGCTCATGGGCTGTAGTGAATAGGGGCTGGGCTGCAAAGCGAGAGGTGTTTCGGGCTACGCGGTTAACCGTTGGGGCATCAAACGACCTCCAAATGGAACGAAATTTGACGGGCGGTCTGTCGGTGCTATACCAAGGCCACTCGGCAAATCTCAACCCATTCCAATAATGTTTTTCGGCGGCTCACAAAACAAGAACTGGGAGGTGCCGCGGCCACGTGCGAGTGTGTCTGTGCTCAGAACGGATAACGGAGAGAACCGGGGGAACCCGAACAGATGCAAGTTTTGAAGAACATGCAGATGAAATGCAGATGATTACATGGAAAAATGCAACACGCAAGCAAATGACATGGCAACGACAGCGAATAACTGGAAGACATCTGGCGCACCAGATTTGGAGCGTTACAGGTAGGACAAAAGATGTCATGCAAGTTCTTTTCCATAAGCACGTATGACTATATTCGGAATACATGCCTACATTACATTGATGAACTGGGGCTAGTTCTGTGTCACCCTATGTTATAGCTATTACATGAGGAATTGCATCCGACATAATTATCCATCACTGATCCAATGCCTACGAGCTTTTCACATACTGCGCTTCGCTTATTTACTTTTCCGTTGCCATTGTTACAATCAGTACAAAACTGCTACCTTTACTTTTGCCGCTGTTACCTTTATTATCATACTACTTTGCTACTAAATACTTTGCTGCAGATACTAAGTTATCCAAGTGTGGTTGAATTGACAACTCAAGTGCTAATACTTAAGAATATTCTTTGGCTCCCCTTGTGTCGAATCAATAAAGATGGGTTGAATACTCTACCCTCGAAAGCTGTTGCGATCCCCTACACTTGTAGGTTATCACCCACACACACCCGAAACCCTAACCAACCACCCCACTTTCCCCCGCACGATCCCCTCTGCCTCCCCCCGACTCGATCCGGATCGGGGCAACGGCCTCCCGACCCCAACTACGTCCGCCGCCGCCCAGAACGCCTCCACCGCAGCCACCTCATCGACGGCCACCTCGCCGGCCTGCATCCTCGTCGCCTCCTCCCTCGTCACTGACGCCGTCTTCTCCGTCTCCTCCGCAGGCCCCGCTGCCCCGTCCCCTGCGCCCCCGTCGTGAGCACCCCCTCTCTTCCCTCTGCTCCCTTCACCGTGGGACGCCGCAGCCACCGCGCTTACTCCCCCTGCCCGCGCTAGTCGGCGCCTAGCGCACGCCAGCACGCACGCCCGTCACCCCACAACGGCGCTGCCCACCATGGCCCCCTGCTCCGCACCCCTGCTCCCCCGACACCGCGCGCGCACGTGCGCGCCTCCTCTGTTCACCGCACCGCGACGTCCCGCTACTCCCTCGCGCGCACCCGCGCCGTTCCCCACCGCGTCTGCTTGCTCCGCCACAGCCTCGCGTGGCGCCACTGCTCACCCGTCGCCCCTCTATGGCCACGACATCGCCCTGCTGCTGCTCCCCCTCCCCTGCACCCGCGGCCGCCGCCCCGCGCTCTGTCCTCCTCTCGCCGCCGCCCTGCTGCTGCGCCGCTCCGGCACGCAGTCCCGGCCCCCTGCGCTGCTGCTGCCGCTTGCAGCGATGGCCGCCGGCGTCCAGCGCCCGTCCCCGTCCCCTGTCGGTCTGGGCGGGTGCACGGCACCCACTCCAGGCGCCCGTAACCCGCGCGCCCGCTAAGCCCCCCTGGCCCAATGACAAGTGGGGCCCAGCCCCCTCTAACAGAAAAAGAAGAAAAAATATATTTAAAATAATAATTAGTTGATAAATTAATTAACTTTGCCTAGTTACCCTGCTAATTAAAGTAACTAATTAGGTTAATTAGTTAGGTGAGTCAATGACAGGGGGCCCCACCCCTTGTTGACCAGTCAAAGGTTGATTGGTCAACTGTGACCCCCTGGCTCACCTGTCAGCCACTGGTACACATCTGTGTACCCTGTGCTGGGTGCCCCTAGCAATTTAGTCATTGTTTTCGAATTAATAATAATTTCAAAAAATTGCTAAAAACTTTGAAAATTAATATAAATTAAACCGCAGCTCGGATGAAAAAACTTTGTACATGAAAGTTGCTCAGAACGACGAGACGAGTCCAAATACGCAGCCCGTTTGTCAGCCACGCATCCCTAGCATAGCGAACCCGCAATATTTCACCTCCGGTTCATCTGTCTGAAAACGCGAAACACCGGGGATACTTTCCCGGATGTTTCCCCCCTTCGCCGATATCACCTACCACCGCGTTATGGCACACCTAGCGCCGCTCATTGTCATGTCTTGCATCGCCATGCTTATGTTTGCACGGTATTTATTGTTTCTTCCTCCTCTTCTCTTCGGTAGACTACGAGACCAACGCCGTTGCTACCCAGTACATCTACGGAGTTGACGACCCCTCCTTCTTGCCAGAGCAACCAGTCGAGCCCCTGCTACGTCTTGAGCTTGCGTTGGTTTTCCTTGAAGAGGAGAGGGTGATGCAGCAAAGTGTGGCGTAAGTATTTCCCTCAGTTTTGAGAACCAAGGTATCAATCCAGTATGAGGCTCCTCAAAAGTCCCATGCACCTACACAAACAAACTGAGAACTCGCAACCAACGCAATAAAGGGGTTGTCAATCCCTTCACGACCACTTGCAAAAGTGAGATCTAATAAATATAGTATGATAAGATAAATATATTTTTGGTATTTTTGATATAGATGCAAAATGTAAAGATGCAAATAAAAGTAGATGGAAAGCAAATATGATAAGAGACAGACCTGGGGGCCATAGGTTTCACTAGAGGCTTCTCTCAAGATAGAATACGTATTATGGTGTGTGAACAAATTACTGTCGAGCAATTGATAGAGAAGCGCTATCTGGGCATGATCATGTATATAGGCATCACGTCCATAACAAGTAGACCGACTCCTGCCTGCATCTACAACTATTACTCCACACATCGACCGCTATCCAGCATGCATCTAGAGTATTAAGTTCATAAGAACATAGCAACGCATTAAGAAAGATGACATGATGTAGAGGGATAAATACATGCAATATGATATAAACCCCATCTGGTTATCCTCGATGGCAACAATACAATACGGGTCTTGCAACCCTTTCTGTCACTGGGTAAGAACACCGCAAGATTGAACCCAAAGCTAAGCACTTCTCTCATGGCAAGAAAGATCAATCTAGTAGGCCAAACCAAACCGATAATTCAAAGAGACTTGCAAAGATAACTCAATCATACATAAAAGAATTCATAGAAGATTCAAATATTATTAAAAGATAAACTTGATCATAAACCCACAATTCATCGGATCTTGACAAACACACCGCAAAAAGAGATTACATCGAATAGATCTCCACAAGAGAGGGGGAGAAAATTGTATTGAGATCCAAAAAGAGAGAAGAAGCCATCTAGCTAATAACTATGGACCCGTAGGTCTGTGGTAAACTACTCACAACTCATCGGATGGGCAAGGATGTTGACGTAGAGGCCCTCCGTGGTTGCTTCCCCTTCCGGCAGAGTGCCGGCAAGGGCTCCAAGATGGGATCTCGCGGATACAGAAGGTTACGGCGGTGGAAATTGTGTTTCGTGGTGCTCCTGGATGTTTTCGGGGTACGAAGGTATATATAGGAGGAAGAAGTACGTCGATGGACGCCCGAGGGGCCCATGAGACAGGGGGCGCGCCCTACAGGGGGTGCGTGCCCTCCTATCTCGTGGGGCCCTCGGAGCTTTCTTGACTTGCACTCCAGGCTCTCCGGATCAGATTTGTTGCAAAAATAACGCTCCTGAAGGTTTCATTCCGTTTGGACTCCGCTTGATATTCCTTTTCTTCGAAATACTAAAATAGGCAAAAAACAGCAATATGGGCTGGGCCTCCGGTTAGTAGGTTAGTCCCAAAAATGATATAAATGTGTAAAATAAAGCCCATAAACATCCAAAAGGGGTAATATAATAGCATGGAACAATCAAAAATTATAGATACGTTGGAGACGTATCAAGCATCCCCAAGCTTAATTCCTGCTCGTCCTCTAGTTGGTAAATGATAAAAAAGAAATTTTTGATGTGGAATGCTACCTAGCATAATTCATAAAGTAATTTTATTTATTGTGGCATGAATGTTCAGATCCAAATGAATACAAAATAAAAGTTCTTATTGACATAAGAAATAGTAATACTTCAAGCATACTAATCAAAGTAATCATGCCTTCTCAAAATAACATGGCTAAAGAAAGTTATCCCTACAAAATCATATAGTCTGGCTATGCTCTATCTTCATCACACAAAGTATTTAATCATGCACAACCCCGATGACAAGCCAAGCAATTGTTTCATACTTTAATAATCTCAAACTTTTTCAACTTTCACGCAATACATGAGCATGAGCCATGGACATAGCACTATATGTGGAATAGAATGGTGGTTGTGGAGAAGACAAAAAAAGGAGAAGATAGTCTCACATCAACTAGGCGTATCAATGGGCTATGGAGATGCCCATTAATAGATATCAATGTGAGTGAGTAGGGATTGCCATGCAACGGATGCACTAGAGCTATAAATGTATGAAAGCTCAACAAAAGAAACTAAGTGGGGTGCATCCAACTTGCTTGCTCACGAAGACCTAGGGCACTTTTGAGGAAGCCCGTCATTGGAATATACAAGCCAAGTTCTATAATGAAAAATTCCCACTAGTATATGAAAGTGACAACATATGAGACTCTCTATCATGAAGATCATGGTGCTATTTTGAAGCACAAGTGTGGAAAAGGAGATAGTAGCATTGTCCCTCCTCTCTTTTTCTCTCATTTTATTATTTTCTTCTTTTTTTCCCTTTTTTTTCTTTTTTTTTCTTTGGCCTTCTTTTTTATTTTCTTTTTGGCCTTTCTCCTTTTTTTCTTTTTTCCTTTTCTTTTTCCTTTTCTTTTTCTTTTTGTAAAGTCCAAAGTCTCATCCCGACTTGTGGGGAAATCATAGTCTTCATCATCCTTTCCTTACTAGGACAATGCTCTAATAATGAAGATCATCACACTTTTATGGATTTACAACTCAAAGCTAGAACAAGATATGACTCTCTATGAATGCCTCCGGTGGTGTACCGGGATATGCAATGAATCAAGAGCGACATGTATGAAAATAATGAAGGTGGCCTTGCCACAAATACAATGTCAACTACATGATCATGCAAAGAGCAATATGACAAAAGTAATGCGTGTCGTATGAACGGAACGGTGGAAAGTTGCATGGCAATATATCTTAGAATGGCCATGGAAATGCCATAATAGGTAGGTATGGTGGCTGTTTTGAGGAAGGAGTATGGTGGGTGTATGGTACCGGCGAAAGTTGCGCGGTGCAAGAGAGGCTAGCAATGGTGGAAGGGTGAAAGAGTGCCTATAATCCATGGACTCAACATTAATCAAAAGAACTCATATACTTGTTGCAAAAAATTAGAAGTCATAAAAAACCAAAGTACTACGCGCATGCTCCGAGGGGGATAGATTGGTAGGAAAAGACCATCGCTCGTCCCCGACCGCCACTCATAAGGAAGACAATCAATAAATAAAATTGTGCTCCAACTTCATCACAAAGCGGTTCACCATACGTGCATGCTACGGGAATCACAAGCTTCAACACAAGCATTTTTTAAATTCATAATCAGCCAACTAGCATGACTTTAATATCACTACCTCCATATCTCAAAACAATTATCAAGCATCAAATTGATCATAGCATCCAATTCGCTTTTCTATGATAGTTTTTATTATACCCAACTTGGATGCTCATCATTCTAGGACCAACTTTATGATCATAGCAAATACCATGCTGTTCTAAAAGACTCTCAAAATGATATAAGTGAAGCATGAGAGACTAGCAATTTCTTCAAAATTAAGACACCACCGTGCTCTAAAAGATATAAGTGTAGCACTAGAGCAAAAACTATCAAGCTCAAAAGATATAAGTGAAGCACATAGAGTATTCTAGCAAATTCTAATCAAATAGGCTTCTCCCAAAAGGTGTGTACAGCAAGGGTGATTGTGGTAAACTAAAAAGCAAAGACTAATATAATACACGACACTCCAAGCAAAACACATATCATGTGGTGAATAAAAATATAGCTCCAAGTAAAGTTACCAATGAACAAAGACGAAAGAGGGGATGCCTTCCCGGGGCATCCCCAAGCTTAGGCTTTTGGCTATTATTGAATATCTTGGGGTGCCATGGGCATCCCCAAGCTTAGGCTCTTGCCACTCCTTATTCCATAGTCCATAAAAGCTTTACCCAAAACTTGAAAACTTCACAACACAAAACTCAACAGGAAATCTTATAAGCTCCGTTAGTGAAAGAAAACAAAACCACCACATAAGGTACTGTAATGAACTCATTCTTTATTTATATTGGTGTTAAACCTACTGTATTCCAACTTCTTTATGGTCTATAAACTAATTTACTAGCCATAGATGCATTGAAATAAGCAAACAACACACGAAAAACAGAATCTGTCAAAAACAGAACAGTCTATAGCAATCTGTAACTAACGCAAACTTCTGGAACTCTAAAAATCCTACCAAACTAGGAAGTCCTGGAAAATTTGTCTATTTAACATCAGCGAAAAGAATCAACGCAAAAGCACGTTCCTGTGAATTAAAAAAATTATATTCGTGTGTGCAAGGTTTCTGTTTTTCAGCAGAATCAAATCAACTATCATCGTAGGTTATCCTATAGGTTCTACTTGGCACAAACACTAATTAAAAGATAAAAACACATCTAACCAGAAGGTAGATGCAAGATTTATTACTAAACAGGAGCAAAAACAAAGAACATAAAGAAAAATTGGGTTGCCTCCCAACTAGCGCTATTGTTTAACGCCCCTAGCTAGGCATAAAAACAAAGATAGATCTAACGAGTGCCATCTTTGTCACTAAATTCATCAATAGAGCGCTTGTGTTCTCTAGGGATTTCTTCCCTTTTAGTAATGGATAAACCTTTAGGAAAAAAATTCAAGAAATTCATTGGTAGCAAAAGGTTCCTTAACGATATAGAGGCAATTGGGAAGAACACTTATGGATTTGAGATCCGCATCTCTCTTACTAGAAGATTCACCCTTATTTTTAGGAACATAAATAAACTTGGCAATTTTAGTAGGGGGTTTTGGAGTGTTTTTCATGGGGGAAAACGCGGAACCCAAGTTTGTAATGATATCCTCAAGTTTACTGATTCTAGAAGAGTCTAGATCTAGTTTTTCATTGACTATAGGTTCTTTTTCCTTAAGATTTTTCAAAGTAACTCCAACCCTAGATCCAAATTGGGTAACGTGATTATGAATCTTTTTATCCAAATTTTCAATCAACTCAACAGTGGCAATTTTATTTTCAATAATATCAAGCTGTTGCATCACATGTTCTAGAGTTAAAACCGTTCCATTAACCAAAAGAGGTGGTGGGCCAAACAAATCTATCATAGCATTATAAGCATCAAAAGTATGGCTACTCATAAAATCACCTCCAGTAGCAATATCAAGAACACATCTATTCCAAGGAGTAATGCCTACATAAAAATTGCGGAGAAGAACGGAAGTAGCAAGCTTTCTAGTAGCTTTATATTGGGCACTGCAAATTCTATGCCAAGCATCTTTTAAACTTTCCCTTTCCATTTGCTTAAAATTGTGAATTTCTTGTTCGGGAGTAAGAATAAAGATAGGAGGACTAGCCATAATGACAAGGAAAAAGGACTAACACACGAGCAAACAAAAAGTAGCAAGCAAAAAAGAGAGGAGGAGATTGGGAAAGAGAGGGCGAATAAAACGGCAAGGGTGAAGTGGGGGAGAGGAAAACGAGAGGCAAATGGCAAATAATGTAAATGCGAGGGAGATGGGTTTTTGATGGGTACTTGTTATGTCTTGACTTGAGCGAAGACCTCCCCAGCAACGGCGCCAGAAATCCTTCTTGCTACGTCTTCAGCTTGCGTTGGTTTTCCTCGAAGAGAAGAGGGTGATGCAGCAAAGTGTAGCGTAAGTATTTTCCTCAATTTTGAGAACCAAGGTATCAATCCAGTAGGAGGCTCCTCAAAAGTCCCACGCACCTACACAAACAAACTGAGAACTCGCAACCAACGCAATAATGGGGTTGTCAATCCCTTCACGTCCACTTGCGAAAGTGACATCTAATAAAGATAGTATGATAAGATAAATATATTTTTGGTATTTTTGATATAGATGCAAAAAGTAAAGATGCAAATAAAAGTAGATGGAAAGCAAATATGATAAGAGATAGACCCGGGGGCCAATGGTTTCACTAGAGGCTTCTCTCAAGATAGCATAAGTATTACGGTGGGTGAACAAATTACTGTCAAGCAATTGATAGAAAAGCGCATAGTTATGAGATTATCTAGGCATGATCATGTATATAGGCATCACGTCCATAACAAGTAGACCGACTCCTGCCTGCATCTACTACTATTACTCCACACATCGACCGCTATCCAGCATGCATCTAGAGTATTAAGTTCATAAGAACAGAGCAACGCATTAAGCAAGATGACATGATGTAGAGGGATAAACACATGCAATATGATATAAACCCCATCTTGTTATCCTCGATGGCAACAATACAATACGTGTCTTGCAACCCTTTCTGTCACTGGGTAAGAACACCGCAAGATTGAACCCAAAGCTAAGCACTTCTCCCATGGCAAGAAAGATCAATCTAGTAGGCCAAACCAAACCGATAATTCGAAGAGACTTGCAAAGATAACTCAATCATACATAAAAGAATTCAGAGAAGATTCAAATATTATTCATAGATAAACTTGATCATAAACCCACAATTCACCGGATCTCGACAAACACACCACAAAAAGAGATTACATCGAATAGATCTCCACAAGAGAGGGGGAGAACATTGTATTGAGATCCAAAAAGAGAGAAGAAGCCATCTAGCTATTAACTATGGACTCGTA
>NC_041389.1:720619830-720644947 GCF_002162155.2 Triticum dicoccoides | reverse complement strand
GGGGGGGGGGGAGGGGCAAGGATGTTGATGTAGAGGCCCTCCATGGTTGCTTCCCCCTCCGTCAGAGTGCCGACAAGGGCTCCAAGATGGGATCTCGCGGATACAGAAGGTTACGGCGGTGGAAATTGTGTTTCGTGGTGCTCCTGGATGTTTTCGGGGTACGAAGGTATATATAGGAGGAAGAAGTACGTCGGTTGATGCCCGAAGGGCCCACGAGACAGGGGGCGCGCCCTACAGGGGGGCGCCCTCCTATCTCGTGGGGCCCTCGGAGCTTTCTTGACTTGCACTCCAGGCTCTCCGGATCAGATTTGTTCCAAAAATAACGCTCCCGAAGGTTTCATTCCGTTTGGACTCTGTTTTATATTCCTTTTCTTCGAAATACTGAAATAGGCAAAAAAACAGCAATATGGGCTGGGCCTCCGGTTAGTAGGTTAGTCCCAAAAATGATATAAATATGTAAAATAAAGCCCATAAACATCCAAAAGGGGTAATATAATAGCATGGAACAATCAAAAATTATAGATACGTTGGAGATGTATCAGCCCCCCCTGATCACCAGATATCGCCTTTTCTTCCCTCTACTGCTTGCATTAGAGTAGTGTAGCATTTTATTGTTCGATTAATCCTATTCTGTTGCATAGCCTGTCATTGCTGCAATTGTTGATACCTTACGTGCAATCCTAAATGCTTAGTATAGGATGCTAGTTTATCATCTGTGGCCCTACATTCTTGTCCGTATGCCTTGCTATATTATCGGGCCGTGATCACTCGGGAGGTGATCACGGGTATATATTTACATACATACATACTATATAGATGGTGACTAAACTCGGGTCGGCTCGTAGAGTCCTCGTAAGTGATTCCGATGTGGGGGCTGGAAGAACAGGTGGCTCCATCCCGGTAGAGGTGGGCCTGGGTTCCTGATGGCCTCCGACTGTTACATTGTAGCGGAGCAACAGGGCAGGTTGAGACCACCTAGGAGATAGGTGGGCCTGGCCCTGGTCGGTGTCTATGGTTACTTCAAAATAACACGCTTAACAAGATCTTGGTATTTGATCTAAGTCTCGCCACTGGCCTATACGCACTAACCAACTATGCGGGAACAGTTATGGGCACTCGACATCATGGTATCAGCTGGAGCCTTCTAGATGTCAGTGACTGAGCGGCGCGCGCCGGATTGGACTGGAATGCCTGCTCTTATATTAGGGAGGCAGGTCTGCTTTCGGCCGCCCACGCAACGTGCATGTGTGCAATGGGCGATGGGCCCAGACCCCTGCGCGCTTAGGATTTAGACCGGCGTGCTGACCTCTCTGTTAGGCCTAGGTGGGGCTGCGACGTGTTGATCTTCCGAGACCGGGCATGACCCAGGAAAGTGTGTCCGGCCAGAGGGATCGAGCGTGTTGGGTTATGTGGTGCACCCCTGCAGTGAAGTTTATCTATTCGAATAGCCATGTCCCTCGGTAAAAGGACGACCCGGAGTTGTACCTTGACCTTATGACGACTAGAACCAGATACTTAATAAAACACACCCAGACAAGTTCTAGAGACAACCCGGTGATCACTTTTCCACACGGCGATTAGGAGAGGATCGCCGGGTAGGATTATGCTATGTGATGTTACTTGGAGAACTTCAATCTACTCTCTTCTACATGCTGCGAGACGGAGGCTGCCAGAAGTGTAGTCTTCGATCAGACTAGCTATCCCCCTCGTATTCTGGCCTTCTGCAGTTCAGTCCACTGATATTGCCTCTTTACACATATACCCATGCATATGTAGTGTAGATCTTTGCTTGCAAGTACTTTGGATGAGTACTCACAGTTGCTTTGCTCCCCCTTTCGCCCTTTTTCCTCTTCTTCTTGGATGCCGCAACCAGACGTTGGAGCCCAGGAGCCAGACGCCACCGTTGACGATGACTCCTACTACACTGGGGTGCCTACTACTACGTGCAGGCCGCTGACGACGACCAGGAGTAGTTTAGGAGGATCCCAGGCAGGAGGCCTGCGCCTCTTTCGATCTGTATCCCAGTTTGTGCTAGCCATCTTATGGCAACTTGTTTAACTTATGTCTGTACTCAGATGTTGTTGCTTCCGCTGACTCGTTTATGTTCGAGAACTTGTCTTCGAGCCCTCGAGGCCCCTGGCTTGTAATATGATGCTTGTATGACTTATTTTACTTTTAGAGTTCTGTCGTGATATCTTCCCGTGAGTCCCTGATCTCGATCATACACATTTGCATGCATGATTAGTGTACGATTGAACTAGGGGCGTCACACAAGTGAACCTGAGTTTGCATCGGACTATGGTAATGAGAGGCATGAGTATTTCATGGAGACAAACCAAGAGCAAGAGCACATTGAGCAGATGATGGAGCAGAAGAGAAGTGAAGTGATTCAGAAGTTCAGGAGTAGTAAGATACAAAGAGATAAGTACAAGGCAGCAAAAAGAAAACTCCCACAGCTGCTTGCTGAAGAGTTCACTGACAGTGAAAGTGAGGATGAATATCTGGATGATGAGGACATATTATCTAGGTTGGAGGCAATGAAGAGGCATAGAGAAGATCCACTATATCACATTGAAGGATACACTGATGTGGAAGAGTTTTATGGACCAGATGAGGAGGGGGAGGATGAAGCAATAGAGGAAGAGCCAGGAAAGGAGGAGCCAGTAGATGAAGGCAAGAGACGAGGAAGCAGGGTAGGAGGTAGCAGTGCAGGAGGTAGCAGGAAGACAGGAGGAAGTCAGAGGAGGGGGAAGGGGCCAACAACAAGATCTCATGCAAGCTTGGATCAAATTATAGAGCAAGACTGGGTACCTTCATCTGATGAGGAGAGCAACCCAGGTGACTTAAGTCAGGATGAGAATGATGGGGCTCAGCTTCCACCATTTAGTGTTGTGTTATGCCTTGAAGTATTACTGTCTTTTATGTCGAGAATGTTGTGGGGATTACTCCACCTCTTAGAAATTCTCGGTATGATGATGCTTCTCACCATCACCATTCTTCCTTGGTCCCCGTGTTTTTTAACCGGGATAGCAATATGCTAACGATCCTTCTTGAGTTTTGTACTTCTAGCAACCCTATTGCTTTGAAGTTAACGATCCACCGTTCGTTCTTAGACTGTTGGTTATTGAATCATCACTCTAATATTGATCTTGCTACCTAAGGTCATATTTCGCGCACACCTTTCAACTAATGATTGATGGTGTATGTTTGCCTCCAACATACAACATTGTATCATTTGAATTGACAAGTGTCATCTTGTTCACATTATTGTGGAAGTCCATCCGTTTGGAATTCTTGATGAATTGTCGCTGAACCCATCAGCCACCCCCTCATCCTCTCCTTGGTTTAATGATGAGCTATTGTTTCAGGAACCCGCTCCCATAGTTCATTTCCCGAGAACCTTGCAATGTCATTTCATCGATTTGTATTGCACCTTTTACTTCTCGGACATCCTGAGTCTGAGGTATCATGACACCAATCGAATCTAAATCTCGGTCAGATATGATGGTTGGAACGTATTTCCAGGAGTTATAACATCTTTACATGACCGGGTAAGGTGATGTCATGCCTAGCACACCTAGCCGGAGCACCTAGTGTTATAGTTTCCTTTTCTGCAAGGTTATCCATTCTTTCATGAGGGAATTGTAAGATTTATTCTACAAGTTGTTTCTGATGGATCCTTCGTGTATCCAGAGTCCGACCTTTGCTTGAAGACCTTGTCAATGCTATCTTGAAGCATGTCACTGGTACTCCGATTTTCAATAAGATCATTTGAAGCACAATACTAAATTTTCTTTATCAATTATTCAAACACTGTTGTTTGGATAATGTCATGAAATTCCTCTCCCCTTACCTAAATGGCTTTCTACTTCTATCCTGTCATGGATATCATGCTCTGTTTGGCCCTGGGAAGGATATACCCTGAAATATGTGTTTAAACACATTTTATTCCCATTGTTCTGTTTAATTTGATAATCATATTATCCTTTCCATTGTTTGGTTTAACCTTTCTTGAAGTCTATATGATCTAAGTAATAATATTCGCCTACTTATGTAAACACCTCGTTGTACAATTCTGTCAGCAAGACCCTGTTACTATTGTTGATGACATTCCGGTAGCCACCGATGGATGAGAACTTTGCCTATTGGTCTGCCTCATCCAACGAGCAGGAAAATGGTTCTCTTCGTCCCTCGCCTTTGGTATTGATGTTGTTGCTGACATAACTGATAGGCTATCCTCTAACATACCTTGCTTACATGATCGTGCAAGACGTCATCGCCCTTCTGATACGTCTCCAATCTATCTATAATTTTTTATTGTTCCATGCTATTATATTATCCATCTAGGATGTTTTATATGAATTTATATGCTATTTTATATGATTTTCGGGACTAACATATTAACCTAGAGCCTAGTGCCAGTCTTTGTTTTTTCCGTGTTTTTGAGTTTTACAGAAAAGGAATACCAAACGGAGTCCAATTGACGTGCCAATTTTTGATGATTTTTTATGGACCAAAAGAAGCCCCTGGAGTGAAAGAGTTGGGCCAGAAGAGTCCCGGGCTGCCCACGAGGGTGGGGGGGGGGGCGCCCACCCCAATGGGCATGCCCCCCTGTCTCATGGACAGCTTGGAGACCTCCCTGACTTGTTCCCGACGCCCAAAATTCCTATAAATACTGAAACCTCCAAAAAATAACCTAGACCGAGAGTTCCACCGCCGCAAGCCTCTGTAGCCACCAAAAACCAATCAGGACCCTATTCCGGGACCTTGTCGGAGGGGGGATCCCTCACCGATGGCCATCTTCATCATCCCGACGCTCTCCATGACGAGGAGGGAGTAGTTCACCCTCGGGGCTGAGGGTATGTACAGTAGCTATGTGTTTGATCTCTCTCTCCCTCTCTCGTGTTCTTGATTTGGCACGATCTTAATGTACCGCTAGCTTTGCTATTATAGTTGGATCTTATGATGCTTCTCCCCCTCTAATCTCTTGTAATGGATTGAGTTTTCCCTTTGAAGTTATCTTATTTGATTGAGTCTTTAAGGATTTGAGAACACTTGATGTATGTCTTGCATGTTCTTATCTGTGGTGACAATGGGATATTCACGTGATCTACTTGATGTATGCTTTGGTGATCAACTTGCGGGTTCCCCTTGTGAACTTATGCATAGGGGTTGGCACACGTTTTTGTCTTGACTCTCCGGTAGAAACTTTGGGGCACTCTTTGAAGTTCTTTGTGATGGTTGAATAGATGAACCTGAGATTCTGTGATGCATATCGTATAATCATACCCACGGATACTTGAGGTGACATTGGAGTATCTAGGTGACGTTAGGGTTTTGGTTGATTTGTGTCTTAAGGTCTATGATAGATCGAACGGAAAGAATAGCTTCGTGTTATTTTACTATGGACTCTTGAATAGATTGATACGAAAGGATAACTATGAGGTGGTTTCGTACCCTACAATAATCTCTTCATTGGTTCTCTGCTATTAGTGACTTTTGAGTGACTCTTTGTTGCATGTTGAGGGATAGTTATATGATCCAATTATGTTATTATTGTTGAGAGAACTTCCACTAGTGAAAGTATGACCCCTAGGCCTTGTTTCCTAGCATTGCAATACCGTTTACGCTCACTTTTACCACTTGTTACCTTGCTGTTTTTATATTTTCATATTACAAATACTCATATCTACCATCCATATTGCACTTGTATCACCATCCCTTTGCCGAACTAGTGCACCTATACAATTTACCATTGTATTGGGTGTGTTGCGGACACAAGAGACTCTTTCTTATTTGGTTGCAGGGTTGTTTGAGAGAGACCATCTTCATCCTACACCTCCCACGGATTGAAAAACCTTAGGTCATCCACTTGAGGGAAATTTGCTACTGTCCTATAAACCTCTGCACATGGAGGCCCAACAACTTCTGCAAGGAGAAGGTTGCGTGTAGACATCAAGCTCTTTTCTGGCGCCTTGCCGGGAGGTGAGTGCTTGAAGGTATATCTTTAGATATTGCAATCAAATCTTTTAGTTTCTTGTTTTATCACTAGTTTAGTTTATAAAATAAAACAAAAAAATGGAATTAAGGGTGCCTCATATGCTTCATCTTTTTAATGTCTTTCGTGAAAATGATGGGAAGGAAATTGTGCTCAAGTACTAGAAGAAGAGTTACATAGAATGCTTGGCATAAAATATGTGAATGATGAGCATGATTGCAATGTTGTTAGTATGAATTCTTTGAATACCTATGATGCTAATGATATGCAAAGCCACAAGCTTGGAGATGCTATGTTTGATGAATATGATATTTTTTGTCCCCCAAGTTTTGATGAGCAAATTTATTATGATGAAAGCATGCGTCCTATTTATGATGATTATTGTGATGATACGTATGCCATAAAGAATAAACATAACCATGACTTGTCATCATGATGTTAATTTTCAATTGGATTATGCTTCACATGATAGTTATTTTGTTGAGTATGCTCCCACTACTATTCATGAGAAGAAGTTTGCTTATGTGGAGAGTAGTAAAATTTATATGCTTGTGCATCATGAAAATAATGCTTTATGTGATGGTTATATTTTTGAATTCATTCATGATGCTACTGAAAATTATTATGAGGGAGGAACATATGCTTGTAGGAATTGCAATGATATCAAGTTTCCTCTCTATGTGCTTAAAGTTTTAAAGTTATGCTTGTTTTGCCTTCCTATGCTAGTTGATTATTGTTCCCATAAGTTGTTCGCTCGCAAAATTCCTATGCATAGGAAGTGGGTTAGACTTAAATGTGTTAGTAATATTCTTCATGATGCTCTCTGTTGACACCTGATTTTGGCAAGATACAAAGTGAAAGGGTTTTCAACATGAGAAAATTTCATATCGCCGAGTGGAATAACTTTGATGTTTAGGCTATCGACATTCGACCTCATCTCAGTGGCCGAAGCTGTACTCCGAGTGACAAAATTTAATATTCTGAGTGCTTTTCGGCCGATTACGTCCTCAATATGACCTCAGATGAAGGAGTGCTCTAAAGGAATTGTCTTCGTCTCGTCGAGACAGTCGATTTTCATATATAAATCATCTCAATCCGAGTTCATATGCAAAAGTTATAATCAATACGGTCTGGACAGGTCAGAGACCAAAATATTACGCTTGACACCAGACACATGTTGATAAGTGTCTGACGCAATGCGTGAGCAATTCGGCCTTCAAGACGGCCTTGAATTGAAAAACCTTCAACACGGAAAAGTTTCGTCTCGTCGAGCCGATCGATTTTCATATATAATTCGTCTCAATCCGAGGTCGTATGAGACTTGGAGAGACAAATCAAGATCAGGCTATGTTTTTGGTCGAGTGAAAAACTTACCATTCGAGTGAAAACTCACCGGTCGAGTGAAAACCTACCGATCGAGTAAAAGGTCGAGTGAAAACCTACCGATCGAGTAAAAGGTCGAGTGAAAACCTACCGATCGAGTAAAAGGTCGAATGAAAACCTACCGATCGAGTAAAAGGTCGAAAGCCTACCGATGAGTAAAAGGTCGAGTGAAAACCTACCGATCGAGTAAAAAGTCGAGTGAAAACCTACCGATCGAGTAAATGGTCGATTGAGTAAAAGGTCGAGTGAAAATTGGTCGATCAAGTAAAAGGTTGTCTTCCGACTGAAAATATGGTCATCATCCGAGTGAAAGATTGTCTTCCGAGTGAAAATATAGTCATCCGAGTGAAAAGGTCCAGTCGAGTGAAAGACTCTAATATCCGAGTGGATGAGCTCAAATCCGAGTGAAACTGAACATGTGCCCAAAAGTTTATCAAGATAATCTCGGATGAAGAAGTGTTCAATACAGAAGTTGTGCGTATCATCAAGACGGTAAACTTTGGTTTTGGAGTCATCATCATCAGAGATAGTATATGACCTGCAAATTCACTACAACACTCGGATAATTCAGTCTACCGCAAGACCGAGTCCGACTGGAAGGTAAAAACAACCTCGAAAAGTATTCAAGATGGCTTTATTTGAAAAAGTGGTCAACATGAAAGTTGTCCGTATCGTCGAGGCGCAAAAGTTTGATGTTTGGGCCATCTTGATCGGAGGTCATATGGAGGCTCGGCGGCCTGCACAAGGAGGAAGACAGAAGTTGGGCCAGATTCAGACTGAATCCGAGTTGGAATAGAACTAGGACTCTAGGACGCGAATTGATGTAATTTTTCTTGTAAGGAAAGCCTAGATGAATCCTTTACTTGTACGGGAAGTCCAGCCACCTCTTATATATGCTGGGGGTGACGGCCGATTGAACAACACACAATCGAACAAATCAATATACTACTTTTTCCTGTCTACTTTTTATCTCTCCATCGTTTTTCTCTCTCGTTCTTCGCTGTTCTTCGTGTTTGAGAGCTGCGAATCCCGAGGCTCTAGGGGCGAGCGAATCGACCTAGGGCAGCCCATAGCCGCCGCAATCCCTGACGGGGTCCCTCCCGGGTGCGCGGGGTTTCGGGTCTGCAAAAGCACCCGCCGACTGTCTTGTGTATCGCGCTGTTGGTCGGGTCTCCTTCGACGTGAGCTGCGGTGCATCACCCCCGGCGTCGAGGGTACACGTGACGTGTTCGTGTGTCAACACACTTTTTTGGCGACTCCGCTGGGGAACGAAGATCAATCATCATCATCCACCATGTCCGATCTTCCCAAGCCATCTGAGGTAGACGCTGATAACATCATTAAGCCCAGTCTTGATGAGATATCGGCCGATCATCGCCAAGTCTATGAGGAGTACAAGAAGGCGCGCGAGGAGAAGGACTTGCAGGAGTTCCTTGCAAAGTTCAAGAAGGATCACCAGGGCAACATCACTCCGATTGAAGAAATCAAGTTCCCTCCTTTGCAAGCCCAGCAGGTTAAACCCTCTGTAAGTACTGCCTTTTCTCCTGAGCAGTGGGCTGAGATTGAAAGTCGTATTGCTGATGGTAACAATCTAGCCTATCAAACTTTCATAGAAAATACTAATGCTCAGAAGAATACATCTCAATCGACTAGTGGTAATAATGGTGTAGCTGATAGTGTGCAAAATCCTAATCTGGCTTTACCTATCTCATCGGCGCCCCCCGTGCCGATGACTTATTATCCTACCCAAACAAATCAGATTGTGGCTGCACCCATTAATCCTATTATGAGCATGCCAGGTTCGGTGGTGACGCCGAACCAAACCCTACCTACAGCTACAACCACTCGACCACTACCAAATTATGGGTCGACATACATGCCACAATTCCTACCTACAGCTAGTAACCATACTCCTCCTATGCCACTGCCACAAGCTTCATCGTCCACTATGGATGATGGTTTAGCTAATCTTAGAGAGGAGATGGCTAAGATGCTTCGAGAAAATTTTGGAGTTGAGTTACCTCGGAATCGGATTTACCAAAAGCCGTACCCCGAGTACTTTGATGCCATCCAGTGCCCTCCAGGATATAAAATTCCAGATTTTGTTAAGTTCAATGGAGAGGGCACAAAAACTACATGGGAGCATGTTAGTCAATACTTAGCACAATTAGGTGAGGCAGGCTCACTAAATGAATTGAAAGTGCGTTTGTTTCCTTTATCATTAACTGGTACCGCATTTTCATGGTTTTCTTCTTTGCCACATGGTTCCATTCGAGTTTGGTCACAGCTAGAGCAGAAATTTCATGATCACTTTTATAGCGGCGACAATGAACTCAAGTTGTCACATCTAACATCGGTTAAGCAGAAGCATGATGAATCGGTCTCCGATTACGTCAAGAGATTCAGAGAAACGAAAAACCGGTGTTTTAGTTTGGTGATAACCGAGAGAGACTTGGCAGACCTAGTGCTGAGTGGTTTGAGAACTCCCATTAGAGAAAAGCTAGAAGGCTACGAGTTCCTAAATATCAACCAAGTCTTACAAAGGGCTTTGGCTCAGGAAAGCCGAAGCAAAGACCTCAAAGAAGTGCATAGATACAAAGCCGATCGTCCAAAGGTGAATATGGTGGAATATGATAGTGATCACTCGGACGATGAGGGTGATGTTTTTGCTACTGAATTTGTTTGGCCATCTAAGGCCAAACCCTTTACTTGCAATGATCTGAAACCGATTCATAAGAATCGTGATGAAGAGATGAAGTTTACTTTTAACATTGCTAAGTGTGATAGAATATTTGATGCTTTGCTGCAGGCTAAGATTATTAGAATATCTCATACTTTACCGCCGTTTGAAGAGCTAAAACGGCGTGCTTATTGCAAGTATCATAACTCTTTTTCTCATGCTACTAACGATTGCAATGTTTTTCGACGACAGATACAATCGGCCATTAATGACGGACGATTGAACTTTTCTGAGATGCAAGTTGATAAACAACCTTTTCCCATGAATACCATGGATTTGGAGGGGAAGAAGCTACTCATTCGGCCGGAGGTGGCCGAATCTGCTAATAAAGCTAATGTCATTGTTGGTGAGCCCAGGAAAGACAAGGAGGACAACAGGGTCTTGGGGAGACAGGTTGTGCTTGATAAGCAACCCGATGGCAAGGAAGTGATCAAAATCACCATCAAGAATCCTACACTCGGGGGGCAACCGCAAGTGCAAGAAAATACTCGTGTTAAATTTGTCAAGCCCAAGAGTCCAGAAGTTGGCAAGTGGAAGAAGAATGAAGTTAAAATGCAGCGCAAGCGGATCAAGCCAACTTTTGATATGTTGCTGTCCAAATATGCTAACCAGTCGGCCGGTTCTAGTTTCAATCGACTGACTCATCTCAAACGACCAAGGTCACCATCAGTTGATATGTTCAGTCGGTATACAAAACCAAGTGGACCAAGGGCGCAGTTTTCAGAAGAGCAGAAGCAACCTGTGTGGGATCGACTTGATTACTCATATAATGGCCGGCTCAACATCGGTAACTATCAGTCGGCTGGTAAAAATATGCGACCGGATGGAAATTATCCGAGTGTAAGAATACACCCAAGTGGAAGCTATCCGAGTGAAAAAATGTGGATGGGTAGATTCCATCCGACTGAGTTCCATCCGAGTGGATACCATCCGAGTGACATCAATCCGAGTGGATTCCATCCAAGTAAAAAGGTGCGCCCGAGTGGAAATTTCATGCATCTGGAAAGTCGGAAAGAATGGCGTGTTAAGTCACCGAGTGTTGCAGCAGTTGAGTCAGGAAAATGCAAGGAGAAAATGGATGTCAACTCACTTATCTTGGGTACCGAAACATTTGCCATACAGCAGCCTATTGTGCATAGCAATCCGACTGAGCCGATACTTTCTATCGAGCCAAAGCACTCGGCTAATGACCATGAAGCAAGCACCAGCCGAGTAAAAACGAGAGATCCTAAATACACTCAGCCAAAGTGGTGTCCTCCAGGGCTAACAAAGACACAGAAGAGGAAACTACAGAGGTTAAGGAGTCAAAAGATGGCAGAACAGGAGGCCGAGAAGCAAAGAGATAAGTTGTTCAATGACACTCGGCCCATGGTTCCAGCAAAACAAATGTGGAGGCCAAAACAAATACAAGATACATCAGCTTCTACATCTATCATAGAAGTGCCTACACCATCCAAAGAGGACGATGCGACAGCTATTACATCGTCTGCAACACTTCTTACTTCTCCTTCACTCGACCAGATTTCAGAATCGGTCGATCCGCTTGAAGAAGAGGCTGATATGGTGGACTATGAATCTACACCGGTTCATGAAGGTATGGATATCAATATGGTGTATTACTTACCTGCTGAGTTTCGTGCTGTAGATGAGGAAGGGGAAGTTGCTCAGCTGGATTTTGGTCCTAAAAATGCAATATTCGAGAAGCCAAAAGAACCAGTAAAGCATCTGAAACCATTATATCTCAGAGGTCATATCAATGGGTCGCCGCTCACTCGGATGCTTGTTGATGGTGGTGCTGTGGTAAATCTTATGCCCTATTCGGTCTTCAAGAAATTGGGTTTGCCTGATGAAGAATTGATCAAGACCAATATGGTGCTCAACGGGTTTGAAGGTAAAGAGAAAACTGAAGCCAAAGGTGTAATGTATGTGGAGCTTACAATCGGAAGCAAAACTTTGGCTACTGCATTCTTTGTCGCTGAGGTGCAAGGTAACTACAATGTTATACTAGGCCGTGATTGGGTTCATGCAAACCAGTGCGTGCCGTCCACTATGCACCAGTTTTTGATTCAGTGGGTTGATGATGAAGTGGAAGTCATTCATGCGGATAACTCGGTCTGTGTTGCTTTGGCCGATGCATCGGTGGATTGGCAACATCCCAATGCTACTTGCTTGACGGGACGTGACTTATCAGAGTTTGATTTTCTCAGCGCGACCAAGAATGGTTTTGTGCCCGTGTCTTTAAAGCCGACTAAATGCAATCGGCTCCAAGGTATGATATGTTTAAATGGATCCTATTTCCGAGTGGTTACAAAAACGTCTTGCAAAATATCGGTCCAGCGAGAACGATATGTATGAGTCTATTGAGGAGTTGGATGACATGGATAAACTTGGACAAGGTTTTACATCGGCCGATCCGTTAGAAGAGGTAGATATCGGAGACGGATCAGTCAGTCGACCGACATTTATAAACAAAAATTTGAAAGCCGATTGTAAAGCTAAATTAATCGAGCTATTGAAAGAATATGTTTGTTGCTTTGCATGGGAATATCATGAGATGCCAGGGTTGAGCCGAGAGCTAGTGGAGCATCGGTTGCCTATAAAGGCCGGTTTTAGACCTTATAAACAGTCGGCCAGAAAGTTTAATCCGAAAACATATGACCGGATCAAGGAAGAGATCGGTCGACTGCTTGAAGCTAAATTCATTCGACCTTGCAGGTATGCCGAGTGGATTTCTAACATTGTCCTAGTGGAGAAGAAGGGATCCGGCAAGTTGAGGGTGTGCATTGACTTCAGAGATGTGAATAGGGCTACACCCAAAGATGAGTATCCCATGCCAATAGCCGATATGCTTATTAATGATGCTTCTGGACATAAGGTTATTAGCTTTCTAGATGGTAATGCCGGATACAATCAAATTTTTATGGCCGAAGAGGACATGTACAAAACAGCTTTCCGGTGTCCTGGTTTACTTGGTTTATTCGAGTGGACAGTGATGACATTCGGATTGAAAAATGCTGGGGCCACATATCAAAGGGCTATGAATTTGATTTTTCATGATTTACTCGGTGTCATACTTGAAGTTTATATTGATGATATTGTTATCAAATCGGATGCTTTTGAATCTCACTTGGCCGATTTACGTTTAGCTTTTGAAAGAATGAAAAAGTATGGACTAAAGATGAATCCTTTGAAGTGTGCATTCGGTGTGTCAGCTGGCAAATTTTTGGGTTTCATTATTCATGAAGATGGCATCGAAATCGATCCCAAAAAGATAGAGGCCATACAGAAAGTGGAGGCTCCAACATGCAAGAGAGATATGCAAAAGTTCCTTGGCAAGGTCAATTATTTGAGAAGGTTCGTAGCTAATCTGTCAGGGAAAGTTGATGCATTTACTCCTATCCTTCGGTTAAAGAATGATGTTGATTTCACTTGGGGGGCAAAACAGCAAGAAGCCTTTGATATGATCAAGAATTATTTGTGCACTCCTCCAGTGATGAAAGCACCCAAGCATAGAGAGCCTTTTAAACTTTATATCGCAGCAGAGGAAGGTGTTATTGGTGCTGTTTTGACTCAAGATACCGAAGGAAAAGAGCATGCCATTACATATTTGAGCAGACGTTTATTGGACGCCGAGACAAGGTATACATTTATTGAAAAACTATGTCTATGCTTATATTACGCTTGCACAAAATTGAGACATTACCTAGTGCCGAGTGCTTGTGTAGTAGCTTGTCAAACCGATGTCATTAAGTACATGTTGCATAGGCCAATTCTTAGTGGTAGAATTGGCAAGTGGGCTTATACTTTGATTGAGTATGATTTGGCTTATGAATCTCTAAAATCCATGAAAGGCCAAATTGTTGCTAATTTCATTGTTGAACATCGGATTAATGACAAGCATGATGTTGATATGAACCTTGTTTCATTAGTGCCATGGAGATTGTATTTTGATGGTTCAGTTTGTAGCAATGGCCAAGGTGTTGGTATTGTTTATATATCTCCTCATGGTGCTGTTTTTGAAGCCTCATGCCGCTTAGAATATTTTTGCACAAACAATCAAGCCGAATATGAAGCATTGTTATTCGGTCTAGAGATGTTACTTGCTATAGGTGTTACACATATTGAGGCTTACGGTGATTCGTTACTAGTAGTGCAGCAAATATCTAGAGTCTTTCAGTGTTTTGACGAATCACTTAATGTTTATCTTGATAAATGTCTAGATATGATTTCTACTTTGGATTGTTTTAGCATTGCACATATATCTAGACATGACAACTGGAAAGCAAATGAGTTGGCACAGCAAGCATCTGGATATCATGTTGATCATGGCATGTTTCATATCTCTCAAAGACCGATGTCTTGTCTTGCCAATATGGGAGAGGCCGAACCTGAACCCACTGATTCGGCCATTAACAAAAAATCTAGTGCAGGTGATAATTCCGACTGGAGAAAGCCTATTGTTGATTACTTGTGCAATCCAAGTGAAAGGGTGGACAGGGCTGTTCGGCGTATGGCTTTCAAGTATACAATGAGAGATGATGGTCTTTATCGCCGAACAGTCGATGATGTTCTTCTAAAGTGTTTAGATGAGGACCAGGCAAGAGTTGCTATGGGAGAAGTGCATGAAGGTATTTGTGGCACTCATCAGTCGGCTCCCAAAATGAAATGGTTATTGCGACGTGCTGGGTTTTATTGGCCGACTATGATTAATGATTGCTTCAGATATTATAAAGGGTGTGAAGCTTGTCAAAAGTTTGGTGATATTCAATTGGCTCCTGCTGCTATGTTACATCCTATTATCAAACCGTGGCCTTTCAGAGGTTGGGGTTTAGATTTCATTGGACAAATCCACCCGTCTTCCTCAAAAGGGCATCGGTTCGTATTGGTGGCAACTCATTATTTCACTAAATGGTCTGAAGCAGTACCTCTCAAGAACATGACACATACGGAGGTAATTCAATTCATAACCGAGCACATTATTCATAGATTCGGTATTCCTCAAACGTTAACTACAGATCAAGGTTCATCTTTTATGTCACACCAAGTCAGAGAGTTTGCCGAATCTTATAATATAAAGTTGCTCAATTCCTCTCCATATTATGCCCAAGCTAATGGACAAGCTGAGTCTAGCAATAAAATTCTAATCAAGCTCATCAAGAAGAAGATTAAGGACAATCCGAGGAGATGGCATGAGTTGTTGTCTGAAGCTTTATGGGCACACAGAATTTCAAGGCATGGTGCTACGAAGGTGACTCCATATGAGCTAGTATATGGTCAGGAGGCTGTTTTACCAGTGGAGGTAAATTTGAATGCTTTGAGAATAGCCAAACAAAATGATTTATCGGCAGTAGACTTCTATAACTTGATGATGGACAACATTGACGAGGTTGCTGATAAACGTTTGGCTGCTTTGAATGCCATAGAGAGAGATAAGTTGAGGGTAGCAAGGGCTTACAATAAGAAAGTTAAGTTGAAGAATTTTCAAGTTGGTGATCTTGTCTGGAAAGTGATTCTGCCGATTGGTTCAAGAGATAGAAAATTCGGGAAGTGGTCTCCAAGTTGGGAAGGTCCTTTTAGGATTACAAGAATCGTTCCCGGAAATTCATATTTGGTGGAATCAATACAAGGGGCATTGTTACCTCGAGCTCTCAATGGCAAATATTTGAAGAAGTACCACCCGAGTGTGTGGCAGGAAGCCTAAGTAGGCAATGGCCAATATACAATTATCGCCCTTAGCACAAACATGGCCGATACATAATTATCGCCCTGAGAAAAATAAATGGCCGATGGAGTGTTAACATCGTCCTTAGAACGAACACTATGCATATTATTTTTCGGCATGCAAGCTTTGCCGAAAAACAGGGGGGGCATGTGTTGACACCTGATTTTGGCAAGATACAAAGTGAAAGGGTTTTCAACATGAGAAAATTTCATATCGCCGAGTGGAATAACTTTGATGTTTAGGCTATCGACATTCGACCTCATCTCAGTGGCCGAAGCTGTACTCCGAGTGACAAAATTTAATATTCTGAGTGCTTTTCGGCCGATTACGTCCTCAATATGACCTCAGATGAAGGAGTGCTCTAAAGGAATTGTCTTCGTCTCGTCGAGACAGTCGATTTTCATATATAAATCATCTCAATCCGAGTTCATATGCAAAAGTTATAATCAATACGGTCTGGACAGGTCAGAGACCAAAATATTACGCTTGACACCAGACACATGTTGATAAGTGTCTGACGCAATGCGTGAGCAATTCGGCCTTCAAGACGGCCTTGAATTGAAAAACCTTCAACATGGAAAAGTTTCGTCTCGTCGAGCCGATCGATTTTCATATATAATTCGTCTCAATCCGAGGTCGTATGAGACTTGGAGAGACAAATCAAGATCAGGCTATGTTTTTGGTCGAGTGAAAAACTTACCATTCGAGTGAAAACTCACCGGTCGAGTGAAAACCTACCGATCGAGTAAAAGGTCGAGTGAAAACCTACCGATCGAGTAAAAGGTCGAGTGAAAACCTACCGATCGAGTAAAAGGTCGAATGAAAACCTACCGATCGAGTAAAAGGTCGAAAGCCTACCGATGAGTAAAAGGTCGAGTGAAAACCTACCGATCGAGTAAAAAGTCGAGTGAAAACCTACCGATCGAGTAAATGGTCGATTGAGTAAAAGGTCGAGTGAAAATTGGTCGATCAAGTAAAAGGTTGTCTTCCGACTGAAAATATGGTCATCATCCGAGTGAAAGATTGTCTTCCGAGTGAAAATATAGTCATCCGAGTGAAAAGGTCCAGTCGAGTGAAAGACTCTAATATCCGAGTGGATGAGCTCAAATCCGAGTGAAACTGAACATGTGCCCAAAAGTTTATCAAGATAATCTCGGATGAAGAAGTGTTCAATACAGAAGTTGTGCGTATCATCAAGACGGTAAACTTTGGTTTTGGAGTCATCATCATCAGAGATAGTATATGACCTGCAAATTCACTACAACACTCGGATAATTCAGTCTACCGCAAGACCGAGTCCGACTGGAAGGTAAAAACAACCTCGAAAAGTATTCAAGATGGCTTTATTTGAAAAAGTGGTCAACATGAAAGTTGTTCGTATCGTCGAGGCGCACAAGTTTGATGTTTGGGCCATCTTGATCGGAGGTCATATGGAGGCTCGGCGGCCTGCACAAGGAGGAAGACAGAAGTTGGGCCAGATTCAGACTGAATCCGAGTTGGAATAGAACTAGGACTCTAGGACGCGAATTGATGTAATTTTTCTTGTAAGGAAAGCCTAGATGAATCCTTTACTTGTACGGGAAGTCCAGCCGCCTCTTATATATGTTGGGGGTGACGGCCGATTGAACAACACACAATCGAACAAATCAATATACTACTTTTTCCTGTCTACTTTTTATCTCTCCATCGTTTTTCTCTCTCGTTCTTCGCTGTTCTTCGTGTTTGAGAGCTGCGAATCCCGAGGCTCTAGGGGCGAGCGAATCGACCTAGGGCAGCCCATAGCCGCCGCAATCCCTGACGGGGTCCCTCCCGGGTGCGCGGGGTTTCGGGTCTGCAAAAGCACCCGCCGACTGTCTTGCGTATCGCGCTGTTGGTCGGGTCTCCTTCGACGTGAGCTGCGGTGCATCACCCCCGGCGTCGAGGGTACACGTGACGTGTTCGTGTGTCAACACTCTCTTTATGTTTCAATTCTTATCTTTTATGCGAGCATCATTGAAATCATCATGCCTAGCTAAAAGGCATTAAAGAAAAGCGCTTGTTGGGAGACAACCCAATATTTACCTTTACTATTTTTGTGTCTTCACATGATTATGCTACTGTAGTAATCATGTTTTATAGCTTTTGTTTCAATAAAGTGCCAAGTAAGACCTTTAGGATAGCTTACGGTGATAGTTGTGTTGATCCTGCTGAAAATCAGAAACTTTTGCACCCAGTAAATTAGTTTTGATAATTCACATAAACGTGCATTTGATCCGATACTTTTTGATCTGGATTGGCACCAAACTTTACCAGGATTTCCTAATTTGGTAGGAATTTTGGAGTTACATAAGTTTCGAGAGTTACAGATTACTACAGACTGTTCTGTTTCTGACATATTCTGTTTTCTATGTGTTGTTTGCTTATTTTGATGAATCTATGAGTAATATCGGAGGGTATGAAGCATAGAGAAGTTGGAATACAGTAGATATTACACCAATATGAATTTAGAATGAGTTCATAACAGTACCTAAGTGATGATTTATTATCTTATACTAACGGAGCTTATGAGTTTTTTGTTAAGTTTTGTGTTGTGAAGTTTTCAAGTTTTGGGTAAAGATTCGATGGACTATGGAATAAGGAGTGGCAAGAGCCTAAGCTTGGGGATGCCCAAGGCACCCCAAGGTAATATTCAAGGACAACCAAGAGCCTAAGCTTGGGATGCCCCGAAAGGCATCCCCTCTTTCGTCTTCGTCCATAGGTAACTTTACTTGATGCTATATTTTTATTCACCACATGATATGTGTTTTGCTCGGAGCTCTTGTATGATTTGTGTCTTTGTTTTTTAGTTTACCACAATCATCCTTTCTGCACACACCTTTTGGGAGAGACACACATGAATCAGAATTTATTAGAATACTCTATGTGCTTCACTTATATCTTTTGAGCTGGATAATTTTGCTCTAGTACTTCACTTATATCTTTTTAGAGCACGTCGGTGGTTTTATTTTATAGAATTTATTGATCTCTCATGCTTCACTTATACTATTTTGAGATTTCTTTAGAATAGCATGGTAATTTGCTTTGGTTATTAATTTAGTTCTAATATGATAGGCATCCAAGAGGGATATAATAAAAACTTTCATATGGAGTGCATTAAACACTATGATAAGTTTGATACTTGATAATTGTTTTGAGATATAAAGGTGGTAATGTTAGAGTCATGCTAGTTGGGTAATTATGAAATTGAGAAATAGTTATGTTAAAGTTGACAAGTCTCGTAGCATGCATGTATGGTGAACAATGTGTGACAAATTTGAAGCATGGGGTGTTCTTTGATTGCCTTCCTTATGAGTGGAGGTCGGGATCGCGCGATGGTTAACTCCTACCAACCCTTCCCCTAGGAGCGTGCGTAGTAGTACTTTGCTTCGAGGGCTAATAAACTTTTTCAATAAGTATATGAGTTCTTTATGACTAATGTGAGTCCATGGATTATACGCACTCTTACCCTTTCGCAGTTTCCTAGCCTCTACGGTACCGTGCATTGCCCTTTCTCACCTTGAGAGTTGGTGCAAACTTCGTCGGCGCATCCAAACCCCGTGATATGATACGCTCTATGACACATAAACCTCCTTATATCTTTCTCAAAACACCCACCATACCTACCTATTATGGCATTTCCATATCCATTCCGAGATATATTGCCATGCAACTTTCCACCGTTCCGTTTATTATGACACGATCCATCATCTTCATATTGCTTTGCATGATCATGTAGTTGACATCGTATTTTTGGCAAAGCCACCATTCATAATTCTTTTATACATGTCAATGTTGATTCATTGCACATCCCGGTACACCGCCGGAGGCATTCATATAGAGTTGTATTTTGTTCTAAGTATCGAGTTGTAATTCTTAAGTTGTAAAGTAAATAAAAGTGTGATGATCATCATTATTAGAGCATTGTCCTAGTGAGGAAAGGATGATGGAGACTATGATTCCCCCACAAGTCGGGACGAGACTCCGGACGAAAAAAAGAGGCAAAAAAAAAGAGAAAGGGCCAAACAAGAAAAAACAAAAAAAAGAGACAAAAAAGGAGAGAAAAAGAGAGAAGGGGTAATGCTACTATCCTTTTACCACACTTGTGCTTCAAAGTAGCACCATGATCTTCATGACAGAGAGTCTCCTATGTTGTCACTTTCATATACTAGTGGGAATTTTTCATTATAGAACTTGGGTTGTATATTCCAATGATGGGCTTCCTAAAAATGCCCTAGGTCTTCGTGAGCAGGCAAGTTGGATGCACACCCACTTAGTTTATTTTCGATGAGCTTTCATACATTTATAGCTCTAGTGCATTCGTTGCATGACAATCCCTACTCCTCGTATTGACATCAATTGATGGGCATCTCCATAGCCCGTTGATTAGCCGCGTCAATTTGTAGACTTTCTCCTTTTTTGTTTTCTCACATAATCCCTATCATCATACTCTACTCCACCCATAGTGCTATGTCCATGGCTTACACTCATGTATTGCGTGAGGGTTGAAAAGGCTAAAGCGCGTTAAAAAGTATGAACCAATTGCTTGGCTGAAACCGGGGTTGTGCATGATGGGAGCATTTTGTGTGATGAAAATGAAGCATGGCCAAACTATATGATTTTGTAGGGATAAGCTTTCTTTGGCTATGTTATTTTGATAAGACATAAATTGCTTGGTTAGCATGTTTGTAGTATTACTATTTTTATGTCAATATTAAACTTTTATCTTGAATCTTTTGGATCTGAACATTCATGCCACAATAAAGAGAATTACATTGATAATTATTTTAGGTAGCATTCCACATAAATTTTTTTGTCTTTATCATTTACCTACTCGACGACGAGCAGGAATTAAGGTTAGGGATGCTTGATACGTCTCCAACATATCTATAATTTTTTATTGTTCCATGCTATTATATTATCCATCTAGGATGTTTTATATGCATTTATATGCTATTTTATATGATTTTTGGGACTAACCTATTAACATAGAGCCCAGTGCCAGTTTCTGTTTTTTCCTTGTTTTTGAGTTTTATAGAAAAGGAATACCAAACGGAGTCCAATTGACGTGCCAACTTTTGATGATTTTTTATGTACCAAAAGAAGCCCCTGGAGTGAAAGAGTTGGGCCAGAAGAGTCCCGGGCTGCCCACGAGGGTGGGGGCGCGCCCACCCCCCTGGGCGTGCCCCCCTGTCTTGTGGACAGCCCGGAGACCTCCCTGACTTGTTCCTGACGCCAAAAATTCCTATAAATACTGAAACCTCCAGAAGATAACCTAGATCGGGATTTCCGCTGCCACAAGCCCTTGTAGCCACCAAAAACCAATCGGGACCCTGTTCCGGCACCCTGCCGGAGGGGTGATCCCTCACCGGTGGCCATCTTCATCATCCCGGCGCTCTCCATGACAAGGAGGGAGTAGTTCGCCCTCGGGGCTGAGGGTATGTACCAGTAGCTATGTGTTTGATCTCTCTCTCTCTCTCTCTCTCTCTCTCTCTCTCTCGTGTTCTTGATTTGGCACGATCTTGATGTACCGCGAGCTTTGCTATTATAGTTGGATCTTATGATGCTTCTTCCCCTCTACTCTATTGTAATGGATTGAGTTTTCCCTTTGAAGTTATCTTATCGGATTGAGTCTTTAAGGATTTGTGAACACTTGATGTATGTCTTGCATGTGCTTGTCTGTGGTGACAATGGGATATTCACGTGATCTACTTGATGTATGTTTTGGTGATCAACTTGCGGGTTCACCTTGTGAACTTATGCATAGGGGTTGGCACACGTTTTTGTCTTGACTCTCCGGTAGAAACTTTGGGGCACTCTTTGAAGTTCTTTGTGATGGTTGAATAGATGAATCTGAGATTGTGTGATGCATATCGTATAATCATACCCACGGATACTTGAGGTGACATTGGAGTATCTAGGTGACATTAGGGTTTTGGTTGATATGTGTCTTAAGGTGTTATTCTAGTACGAACTCTATGATAGATCGAACGAAAAGAATAACTTCGTGTTATTTTACTATGGACTCTTGAATAGATCGATCAGAAAGGATAACTTTGAGGTTGTTTCGTACCCTACAATAATCTCTTCGTTTGTTCTCCGCTATTAGTGACTTTGGAGTGACGCTTTGTTGCATGTTGAGGGATAATTATATGATCCAATTATGTTATTACTAGCAAACATGCCCGTGCGTTGCAACGGGAAAAAGATTTGCATGCTTCCAGCATAATAAGCACGACTCAAGACCCCTTCACATGTCCAAATTATCTATTTCAACATAGCGCTTTAACTGCGTTGTTGCTTATGCTCTTTCCTTCTTTGACCGACCATGGTTGCCGTGTCCACATGATCACATTGCGTCCGAACATGGTGAATCCTAATGTGACGATCTCAACCACACACGCATGTCATTGAACATGTCGTTGCAAGTTCATGTTTAATACTCGTCGAGCTGGATATGACGTGGGCGCTTCCTGAGCTACGACCTACATCATTCCTCATACACCTATTCACTTATAAATTGTATACTTATTATTTTAAATGCATCAACATTCTTTTTAAAATACACAAATGATTTGTAAATCACATGGACTTTAAAAAAGCATGATTTTTATTAAATTATGACCGTATCTTTAAGCACGTGAAAAATTTTTATAATTACATGAATTTTTTAGAAAAGGGTGAACATTTTTTTAATTGTTTGGACATTATTTTAATATGTGAACACTTTTCTTAAAGCTGCACAAACAACTTGAAATGCTGGAACAATTTTTCAAAAGGCACAAAGAAAACATGTGAACACTTTTCATTAGTTTGTGTATTTGATTTGAAGTGATCAGGTTACACATACACGCTCGGCCAATTATTTTTTTCTGGACACAGTGATTTGGTTAGATTTCTCCTTCCTTCCTTCCTCCATTCCATTATCCCACCTGATTATAACAATCCTTCCTTTAATCCCGCATCGGAGTTTAATTCCTTCTTTTATTTTTTTCTCTTTTAGAGGTAGAACGGAGATTATTATTTTTAATTCTTTTCATTGTTTTCAAAGTGTTTCATTGTTTTCAAAGTGCACGTCCTGAGCACTATCCGCCCACGATCAGTGCTTCCTTTTAATTATTAGCCCCACACAATCCTTCCTTAATTATCCTACGTACACAATCCTTCCTTAATTATCACACCTATTTACAGCAATTCCTTCTATAAATTAGAAGTCCACTATCTTTCCTTCAATTTTATCCAACTTGCTTATAAAAATCCTTCCTTTTATATCCCACAATTCTTTCTTTAATTTGCCCATCGATTTAATTAGTTCACACATATGTTGTCTGCCTGTTTGTTAATTCGCGAACCTGGTATATTAACCACCTGTGTGTTGGTTTAGAAACGCGAGGTGGGACAATTGAACATCAAAGATTGGTTGTTTAGTTGGTCATGGGAGGTAAGACACTTACGCAAGGTCATCAGTTCGACTCCCAGCGGCCCCATATATTTTATGGTGTCGTTTCATGGCCTTTTTTTTTCACTTTTTAGAAAGCCCACTCGTGGGCCTGTGTGGCTAGTACAGGCTGCGGGAAGGAGAAAAATTGGCCGCGAGGCCGGATGTGCTGAGGCCCAAGTGCGGAAGATGTGTTCTTTAATGCCCGACAAAACAACACAAAAATTTAGTACCACCTCATCAGATAGTAAAAATTATAATACAGGTGAACGGATGAAAAAATTGAAGAAACACACCTTGCTTTATTAGTAGGTATATAGATTGTTGAGAGAACTTCCACTAGTGAAAGTATGACCCCTAGGCCTTGTTTCCTAGCATTGCAATACCGTTTACGCTCACTTTTACCACTTGTTACCTTGCTGTTTTTATATTTTCAGATTACAAATACTCATATCTACCATCCGTATTGCCCTTCTATCACCATCTCTTCGCCGAACTAGTGCACCTATACAATTTACCATTGTATTGGGTGTGTGGGGGACACAAGAGACTCTTTGTTATTTGGTTGCAGGGTTGTTTGAGAGAGACCATCTTCATCCTACACCTCCCACGGATTGATAAACCTTAGGTCATCCACTTGAGGGAAATTTGCTACTGTCCTACAAACCTCTGCACTTGGAGGCCCAACAACGTCTACAAGGACAAGGTTGCATAGTAGACATCACCTTCCTACTTTTATCCCACATGGTGGGCCCATAACCCACAGTTCCACAGGATCGAAACCTTTGTCTCCTGTACACCCTGTTGTCAAAATTAGTCGTCACGCTTGACTTCTTATGTAACTCACGGGCCACCTACCAAGTGATCTATTCTGGTATCAAACGCAATACTTATTCTCGTTGCTCTGACCCCCCTTCACCTTCTGATTAGGCCATCCAATGATTGCCTGCCCATTGGAAACTTCTCATGGTTCCTTCTTAATTTACTCTCGATATTTTCTTACGTATCTTTTCGAGAGTTACTTTTTACCACATTCCCTGAGTTATCTGCCAGATAGTCAACCTTGTAAGGTCCCTTCTTCCAAAGTTACCCCTTGTCCTTTCGTAAGTATGATGAAATTTCCGAAGAAAGGATGATGACTTCATCATGATGACCTCAAGCAGAGAAATGAAGACATCAATGTAATGGATCGACCTCTTCGAGAAGAGCAACCAAGTATGAGAAGATCCATTAGAATTTCATAACCAGAATTTTTCCCCTTACTACACCTCTTAAATCTCGGGACGAGATTTCTTGTAGTGGAGGAGAATTGTAACGCCCGGATATTCAAGCTACAGTAAAACTTCTGCTAATGAGGCCACGTCACCTCCGTCACATGCTAATCATATGTTTGTTCGAACCGTTTCAAATTCAAATTTGAACTAATGACAAACAACCATAGTTTTCAAACATTAAAACAAAAATGTTCGGGATGTGACTTAATTAAGTTTACTAAATTAGGTACAACCTATGTATTTTTACAAAACTAAAATGTTAGGTAAATAAAGAGAAAGTAGAAAAGAAAATAAAGAAAAAGGAAAAGATCAAAATCAGAAAACAAACTAACAAAAAAAAATGAAAGGCCAACCCCCTCCCCCCTCACTGGACTTCGACCCAGCTCACAGCTGGACAACCCAACTGGGCAAAGGCCCAACCGGCCACCCCCATTCCCCTTATCCCCCCCACACCCCCGAAACCCTAACCAACCACCCGACTGTCCCCCGCATGATCCCCTCTGCCTCCCCCTGACTCGATCCGGATCGGGGCAACGGCCTCCCGACC
>NC_041389.1:720614239-720619242 GCF_002162155.2 Triticum dicoccoides | reverse complement strand
CCTCTACTCACCGCACCGCAGCGCCCCGCTACTCCCTCGCGTGCACCCGCGCCGTTCCCCGCCGTGCATTCTTGCTCCGTAGCGGCCTCGCGCGGCCCTGCTGCTCTCCCATCATCCCGTTGTGGCCACGACCTCGCCCTGCTGCTCGCTCGTCGCCCCTCTCTGGACATGAACTCGCCCTGCTGCTGCTCCCCCCTCCCCTGCACCCGCGGCCGCCGCCCCGCGCCCTGTCCTCCTCTCGCTGCCGCCCTGCTGCTGCGTGGCTCCGGCGCGCCGCCCCGGCCCCCTGCGCTGCTGCTGCCGCTTGCAGCGGTGGCCGCCAGCGCCCGTCCCCCTCCCCTGTTTGCCTGGGCGGGTGCACAGCACCCGCTCTAGGCGCCCGTAACCCGCGCGCCCGCTAAGCCCCCAGGTCCTATGACATGTGGGGCCCAACCTCTTGGAACAGAAAAAGAAGAAAATATATATTAATAATAATTATTAATTGATTAATTAATTAATAAATTGATTAACTTAGTCTAATTAACCTGCTAATTAAACTAACTAATTAGGTTAATTAGTTAGGTGAGTAAATGACATTAGGTTAATAAATTGATGATACGTCTCCAACGTATCTAATTTTCCAAACACTTTTGCCCTTGTTTTGGACTCTAACTTGCTTGATTTGAATGAAACTAACCCAGACTGACACTCTTTTCAGCAGAACTGCCATGATGTTGTTTTATGTGTAGAAAAGAAAAGTTCTCGGAATGTCCTGAAAATCCACGGAGGGACTTTTTGGAAAACATAAAAAATACTGGCGAAAGAATCAAGACCAGGGTGCCCACACCCTGTCCACGAGGGTGGGGGGCGCCCCCCTCCCCCTGGGCGCGCCCCCCTGTCTCGTGGCCCCCCTGGACCTCCACCAACCTCAACTCCAACTCCATATATTCACGTTCGGGGAGAAAAAAATCAGAGAGAAAGTTTCATCGCGTTTTACGACACGGAGCCGCTGCCAAGCCCTAATCTCTCTCGGGAGGGCTGATCAGGAGTCCGTTCAGGGCTCCGGAGAGGGAGATTCATCGCCGTCGTCATCATCAACCATCCTCCATCACCAATTTCATGATGCTCACCGTCGTGCATGAGTAATTCCATCGTAGGCTTGCTGGACGGTGATGGGTTTGATGAGATTTACCATGTAATCAAGTTAGTTTTGTTAGGCTTTGATCCCTAGTATCCACTATGTTTTGAGATTGATGTTGCTATGACTTTGCTATGCTTAATGCTTGTCACTAGGGCCCGAGTGCCATGATTTCAGATCTGAACCTATTATGTTTTCATGAATATATGTGTGTTCTTTATCATATCTTGCAAGTCTATAGTCACCTATTATGTGTTATGATCCGACAACCCCGAAGTGACAATAATCGGGATACTTCTCGGTGATGACCATAGTTTGAGGAGTTCATGTGTTCACTATGTGCTAATGCTTTGTTCTGATTTTCTATTAAAAGGAGGCCTTAATATCCCTTAGTTTTCGCTAGGACCCCGCTGCCACGGGAGGGTAGGACAAAATATGTCATGCAAGTTCTTTTCCATAAGCACGTATGACTATTTACGGAATACATGCCTACATTACATTGATGAACTAGAGCTAGATCTGTGTCACCCTATGTTATAACTATTACATGAGGAATCGCATCTGGCATAATTATCCATAATTGATCCATTGCCTACGGCTTTTCACATATTGTTCTTCGCTTATTTACTTTTCCGTTGCTACTGTTACAATTACTACAAAAACCCAAAAACTATTATCTTTACTTTTGCCACCGTTACCTTTATTATCATACTACTTTGCTACTAAATACTTTGCTGCAGATACTAAGTTATCCAGGTGTGGTTGAATTGACAACTCAACTGCTAATACTCAAGAATATTCTTTGGCTCCCCTTGTGTCGAATCAATAAATTTGGGTTGAATACTTTACCCTCAAAAGCTGTTGCGATCCCCTACACTTGTGGGTTATCAAGACTAATTTCTGGCGCAGGTGCCGGGGAGCATAGCTTTATTCTCTGAGTCACTTGGGATTTATATCTGTTGATCACTATGAAGAACTTGAAAGACGACAGAACCAAGATTTTGCCCTCAACTACGAGGGGAGGTAAGGAACTGCCATCTAGCTCTGCACTAGATTCTCCTTCCGTTATTAGTAAGCTTGCGACACCTAAACCTGCTACTGCTATGAATTCTGATATGTCGCATGTTATTGATGATGAAACTATTTCTGTGCGTGTTACCAATTTGCCATTAGGTGAATTTCTTGATGAACAACTTGCTAGAGTTAGGGGTAATGAAAATATTGAAGATGCTATTATTGATGATAGTGATGATGAAGGTTCTCCTAATGATTATGAATTGCCTGTTGTTCCTGAGGGTTATGTTATGAATGAAGAAGCTGCTAGAGCTATCTTTGCTTGCAATGATAGATATGATCTTAAGAAATTATTAGCTAAATGGAAGCAGCAGTCTCTTAATGCTAGAATAAACCCGACCCTGCTTTTGCTACTTCACCTATCTGTGTTACTGATAAAGATTATGAATTCTCTATTGATCCTGAGATTATTACTTTGGTTGAATCTGAGCCTTTTTATGGCCAAGTGAAATGATATAGCTACCCTGTTTACTAATGATGAGAAGTCTCGCTATTTTTATATCCTTAAGATATTTCCGTTCTCATTAAAGAGTGATGCTAAGACTTGGTACAATTCTCTTGCTCCTGGTTGTGTGCGTAGTCCCCATGATATGATTTATTACTTCTCTCCTAAATATTTCCCTGCTCATAAGAAACAAGCTGCCTTGCGGGAAATATATAATTTTGTGCAAATCAAAGAAGAGAGTCTCCCACAAGCTTGGGGGAGGCTTCTCCGGTTACTTAGTGCTTTGCCTGATCATCCTCTTAAGAAAAATGAAATACTTGATATCTTTTATAATGGACTAACCGATGCTTCCAAGGACTACTTGGATAGTTGTGCTGGTTGTGTTTTCAGGGAAAGAACAGTCGACAAAGCTGAAATATTATTGAATAATATGTTGACTAATGAAAATAATTGGACTCTTCCCGAGCCAATTCCTGAAGCAATTCCTGAACCAATTGAACCAACTCCTGAGCCTATTCCTAAACCCACTCCGAAGAAGAGAGATGTTTTATTTCTCAGTCCTGAAGATATGCAAGAGGCAAGAAATCAATGAAAGAAAAAAGTATTAAAGCTGAAGATGTTAAGAATTTACCTCCTATTGAAGAAATACATGGTCTTAATATACCGCCTGTTGAAGAACCACATTGTCTTGATAACCTGATACAGGTAGTAAAGGTAAGTTCTCTCTATAGATATGATAAAGTTGAAATACCCTCTACTAAATTTCATAGCCCATGCTTAGATGAATTTGATGACTTTATGGCTAGACAAGAAAGTTTTAATGCTTATGTTGGTAGAGAGTTAAAGAATAATGCTTTCGAGATAGGACGCGTGAGCGATAATATGGCTAGAGTTAAAGATGAACTCAAACTCGTTAGCAAATATGCTTCTATGGTTGATACTCAAGCTTAGCAAGTACTTAAAGCTCAAAATGATTTGGTTGATGAATTAAATAATAAAAATGACTTTGCTGTTAGAGTGGCTACTAGAACTGGTAGAATGAGTCAGGAACCTTTGTATCTTGAAGGCCACCCTAAGAGAATCGAGCAAGATTCTTAGAGAACAATTTAGAGGCACCTAGTTCTTCTAAAAAGAAGAAACAGAAAAACGATAGGACTTTGCATGCTTCTAGTGAACCTACTGTAGACACACCTGAGAATCCCAATGATATTTCTATTTCTGATGCTGAAACACAATCAGGTGATGAACATGAACCTAGTGATAATATTAATGATAATGTCATGTTGATGCTCAACCTAGCAAAAACAATGATGTAGAGATTGAACCTGCAGTTGATCTTGATAACCCACAATCAAAGAATCAACGTTATGATAAGAGAGATTTTGTTGCTAGGAAGCACGGTAGAGAAAGAGAACCATGGGTTCAGAAACCCATGCCCTTTCCTCCTAAACCATCCAAGTCAAAGGATGATGAGGATATTGAGCGTTTTGCTGAAATGATTAGACCTACACTAGTAGAAAAGGGGGCAATGGTCCAGGCCGGGCCAGCCCATTAGTCCCGGTTCAATCCAGAACCGGGACCAATGGTTGCATTGGACCCAGTTCATGAGCCCCGGGGGCCGGCCGGGCCACGTGGGCCATTGGTCCCGGTTCGTCTGGACCTTTTGGTCCCGGTTGGTGGGACAAACCGGGACCAATGGGCCTCGCTCCTGGCCCACCACCATTGGTCCCGGTTGGTGGCATGAACCGGGACCAAAGGCTGACCTTTAGTCCCGGTTCATGCCACCAACCGGGACTAAACGGTTGGTCCTCGTTGCGGCCAGAGTTTAGTCCCACCACGCCAACCGAAGGGGGCTCAGACCGGTTTATAAGCCCCTCCCTCTCTGCCTTGTTGAGCTCCTCTCAAAATGAAAATAGATGCCCTTATACAGGGAATTTAACCTAAATTCATACTGAATTTTTCTGAAGTTAGTAGAAATTTATTATGAATTTCGGTTGAATTTTCTCTATAAGCGCATCTATGGTCATTTCTGAGTAGTTTTTTATATAGTTTTTTTCTTTTATGCTATATTTATTTTTTTTCTTTTTATTTCTGAGTTGTAATAAGTCATTAAAAATAAGCATCTATGCTCATTTTTTAGTAAAGTTAATCACAACTACTTTTTCTTCTATTTATTTCTGAATTGTAATAAGTCATTAAAAATAAGCATCTATGCTCATTTTTTAGTAAAGTTAATCACAACTATCTTTTCTTCTATTTATTTCTGAGTAGTTTTTTATATAGTTTTTTTTTCTTTTTTGCTATATTTATTTTTTTCTTTTTATTTCTAAGTTGTAATAAGTCATTAAAAATAAGCACCTATGCTCA
>NC_041389.1:720612821-720613630 GCF_002162155.2 Triticum dicoccoides | reverse complement strand
TTTATTTTTTTCTTTTTATTTCTAAGTTGTAATAAGTCATTAAAAATAAGCATCTATGCTCATTTTTTAGTAAAGTTAATCACAACTATTTTTTCTTCTATTTATTTCTGAATTGTAATAAGTCATTAAAAATATGCATCTATGCTTGTTTTTTTAGTAAAGTTAATCACAACTATTTTTTCTTCTATTTATTTCTGAGTAGTTTTTTATATACTTTTTTTCTTTTCTGCTATATATATATTTTTTCCTTTTATTTCTGAGTTGTAATAAGTCATTAAAAATAAAAAAGAGGCGCAGTGCTCGTTAATTAGCTTCAAGCCTTTCGGAATAGTGTAAACTGCACTGCACATAACACCGTGCAGTCTACCCTAATCCTCAAGGCTTGAAGCTAAGCAACGTGCATGTGAGCATTGAGCCTCTTCTTCATCGTCTCTGCACTCAGGGCTTATAAACCGCTGCGAGTTCCTCTCGCTTGGCGAGGTGGGACTAATTAAAAACAGCTGCAGAAAGAATCAACTAAAAAACAGCTGCAGAAAATAAATAAGTAATTAGACGGGTGCATTGGAACCGGTTGGTGGCACCAACCGGTGCCAATCCCCCTCTTTGGTCCCGGTTGGTGGCTCCAACCGGGACACCCTCTTTTGTCCCGGTTGGAGCCACCAACCGGGACCAAAGGTCTTCGTTTCCCGCCTTTTGGGCTGCTGAAAAGAGGTCTTTGGTCCCGGTTGGTGGCTCCAACCGGGACTAAAGGTGGCATTGGTCCCGGTTTGCGGCACGAAACGGGAGCAAAGCCTTTGTTATATAAGTAG
>NC_041389.1:720581721-720612445 GCF_002162155.2 Triticum dicoccoides | reverse complement strand
AATTTATAATTTAGATTGTGTAATAAATTTGTTCATATTATGTTAGATTTTTCTGTTAATAGATTTTTTTGGTGATATTATTGTTGAATATGCATGTCTAGTGATATTATTGTTAATAGATCTTTTTGTTAGATTAGATGTGGTGTAATTTAGATATGTAGTTCATATTGTGTAATTTAGATTGTGTAATTAATTTGTTCATTTTTAGTAATTACTATTTTATTTTATTTATAATAAGTGCTTCATATATATATAGTTGAACTAGCTAGTTGATTTAATAAACTAATTTATTTTACTATATATAGAAGTAGTTTGTTTTTAGTAAGTACTACTTTATTTATTTATAGTAAGTGCTTAGTAGTTGAACTAGATAGTTGATTTAATTAATAAAACTACTTTATTTAACTATATATAGAAGTAGCTCCCGCATCGACGTCGGCGATGGCTTTCCCGCATCCTCGTCGTCGTCGACTCGGCGGTGGAGGCCTGCTTGATCAGGGCCATGTTCGGGACTGGGCTCCGCCGGGCTGGTACTGGGAGGTGCTACCTTCTAGGGGACGTAGGTTGATGAGGAGGCAGCCCATTGTTGACCCGATCCTTGTTTGGTGGTGGTCGCGTGGTCCAGTAACGGTGCCGAGGCTTCCGGACACCGCGGAGGTGGTACGTCACCGTGTCAGCGAGGAGGACGAGCACGTCCGTCGCTACATGGTTGCATTGGAGGGCAGGTTCGACAATACCTGGCAGGTTCTTCAGGGATCTCACTGGAGCTATGATCCTGTGATGGTTCCTTATCTTTGGGTGTCCACCGCCCGCGTCGATACTCGTCGGTCGCTACGGTTCTAGTTGTATTAGTGATAATATTCGACGATGTACGGACACCAAGAGATGATGTACTTTTGCTTATAATTATTGAATGCATGCTAATTTGAATACTAATTTATTTTATGATTTGGTTTTGCTTATTTTATGATTTGGTTTTGCTTATTGAATGCTCATATTGGATAAGTTCCCCTTCATTCCCGTGTGCTAGACAATTTGGTGTAATAATGCACTCGGGAATGAAAGGAGGAGCTACGTACATCACCGATAGTCAACCCGTGATTAATAATCTAGTTTAATATTTGAATTATGAACATAGGCCAGAAATGTCGTACTCGAACGATGAAAACCGCCCGGGGGAGTGCGACTGATGCCACGACGACCGAGGTATGTGCGACAGGTTCATTGAGCTGGACGAAGATCGGCGCTTCAGCATTAAGCTCGAGGAGACCTGCGATGTTCATATGGTACGCAACGACGACAATAGTTTTTTCGTAATTAAGCATGACTTCAACTATTTTAACGTGTATTTTTCATCTTTTCCAATTCGACTAGCTTATCCCATGCTTTGCAAGACGCTGTGTTTTGAAGACCATGAAAGTTTCGAAACCAAAAAAATTATCCTAAGTACCCATCATGGTGTGGATTTTCAAGTAAAGCTGTAGAATTCTCAGAGTGTAACCCATTTTGCTTGCAAAAATTGGGAAGCACTTTGCAAGATGTATGGTCTTGATGAGGGTATGCTTGTCACCATGGATCTTGGTGATCCTACAATCGAGCAAGAGAGATCTTCGATTTGGGTCCTTGTGGATACACCTCCAATTCTTCCCCCATGTGAGCTTAACATAGTTATTAAGTAATTTATATTGTTTATTTCAAAATAGTTGACAACTTATTTCCGTTGACAACTTATTTTCATTCTTCAAAGAATGTGCGGAAGATGGTAGACAGAACCTACTACACCGAAGGCTCCGAATTAACTTATCAGGAGAAAAATCATCTGGTCGCATTTTGTACTGATCTTGAGAATTACAATATCTACAATCAAACTCCTCAACAATATGGACAATACGTGCCACTAGTGCACGTGTTGAACTACGGTAACTACCATGGAGATACCCTGGTAAGATTATTTTTTACTATTACAACATCCGTGCATCTTTTTGCACACTTCTAAAACTAGTACATCATTGCTAACTACGAAGTTATTACTATGTTTTTCAACAGATAATCCCGAATGATTGTGTGCCTCATCTGATGTATACGCACAGTACCCTTCATGTTTTGAACATACAACCAGGTTTTCCTATGAATCTCAACTGTCCATACCGGGTTTCTAAAAGAAGTGGAGACATGACAATCAAAGAATGGAAAAATGTATCGACAGTCGTAAGGAGCTTCTTGGAAGCAGAGGCAGCGAAGGGCAAGAATTGGAGACAGGATTATCGCCATTCTTCATAATGGAGAGTCAGGGTCTATATTGTTTTATGCTATTTTACCTTAAGGGTGTTTAGGTCCTACCTGATACTGATGATCATGTGCTAAGAACAATTATGCAGGGTTGGGTTCGATGACTATGAGGATGATGATCATATGACTTATTATTAATAACGAGTAGAAGTTTGTATGATGATGCATGATTAGTAGGACTTGTTATTATATATGATGATGTATGATGCGAGCATGCATGAGTTGTTATATCAGCGGGTGAAATGAACATAGCAGCAGCGTTGGTAAACCAAGGACGAAGATATACGAGAGGACACTTCTCTCTATTAGCTAGGTAATAACAACCTAAAAATAACACCCAAAACCCCTAAGCAGCCACTTTTCTAAAAAAACATGGACTTTTGGTCCCGGTTGGTGCCACCAACCGGGACCAAAGGCCCCCTTGACTGGGCTCGGCGGACCGGCCACGTGGAGGCACATCTGTCCCGGTTCGTGTTTGAACCGGGACAAATGGGTGGAGGTATTAGTAACGACCCATTAGTCCCGGTTCATGAACCGGGACTAAAGGCCCTTACGAACCGGGACTAATAGGTGTTTTTATACTAGTGCTATGTCCTTATGTATGCGCTTAACTGATATGCTTAAAGTAAATCCTTATGCTAAGTATATGATGGATATCATTACAAATAAAAGAAAGATAGCGGAAGCTGAAATTTCCACCATGCTTGCTAATTACACTTTTAAGGGTGGAATTCCAAAGAAACTTGGAGATCCGGGTGTACCAACTATACCATGCTCCATTAAAAGAAATTATGTTAGAACTGCTTTATGTGATCTTGGAGCCGGTGTTAGTGTTATGCCTCTCTCTTTATATTGTAGACTTGAATTGAATAAGTTGACACCTACTGAAATATCTTGGCAAATGGCCGATAAATCAACTGCCATACCTGTCGGTATTTGTGAGGATGTGCCTGTTGTGGTTGCAAATGTCACTATCTTAACGGACTTTGTTATTCTTGATATTCCCGAGGACGATAGTATGTCGATTATCCTTGGTAGACCTTTTCTGAATACTGTAGGGGCTGTTATTGATTGCAACAAAGGCAATGTCACTTTTCATGTTAATGGTAATGAGCACACAGTACACTTTCTGAGGAAACAATCTCAAGTTCATAGCATCAATTCTATTGGAAAAGTTCCAGCTATCATTATTGGAGGTTTTGAATTTCCTCTCCCTACTGTCAAGAAATAGTATGATATTCTTATTGTTGGGGATTTTCATATCCCCGTTGAGGTAACTTAGTGTTATTCAAAATTTCTCCGGTTCTGTGTTATTCGGAATGAGTTTGGTAACAAGACTTGATCAACCTTGTTAGTGGATTCATTTTGATGATCACGAGATGGATGAAACTAGAAGGCACAGCCTTCTGTACCCACTTTTTACTTTCTGTTATTGAGAATAAATAAAGCAAAAATAGTATTATCTGTCTGTTTTCTGAATTATCCGTGCACTAAAAAATATCCCAAAAATAAAAGTGCTCCAAATGCCCTGCAAATTTAGTATGATTTTTTATGGAATATTTGAGGATTTTAGCACTGAAAACACTGCAGGAGGGGCTAGCACCCGTCCACGAGAGTGGAGGGTGCCCCCCCACCTGGGCGCGCCCCCCTGTCTCGTGGGCCCCTGGTGGCCCCCCTCCACTTATGCCAGCACCCACACACTTCATCTTCTACCCAAAAATATCCCCATCCAGCTCAAGCACGAGTTCTAGCTCATTTTGCTACGATTTTCGATCTCCTTACTCAAAGCTCCATTCACAAAACTGCTTTGGGAGATTGTTGTTTGGTATGTGACTCCTCCTTTGGTCCAATTATATTTTGTTCTAGTTCTTTATTCATTGCAAATTTTTGCTGCATAGGTGACCATGTTCTTGAGCTTGCATGTTAAATTTATGAGGTCCCAAGCAATTCCAATGCATGATATTGGCTCTAGGCACTTGTAGGAGTAGTTGCTACCAATCTTGTTTAGTTTTATTCACTTTTATTTTGAAGTTACTAAAATTTCAGAAATTTTCAGAAAATGTTAAGGAAACTTTTGAGGGGCTCTTCTAGCCAAAGATCCTAGATAAAACAAGCCAAATAGAAGGAAAAAGCCAAGTATAATCTTCCTCGCTTAGCGGAAGTATGGTCGTGTGAATAGCCATGTGAGGATTTCTTGGAAGAAGCTGGAATTCATGAAGATTTTTATTCTTTGATCGAGACTGCAGGCCTCACCGGTTTCATCAACGACCGGATCGATCAGTATGTCTTACTCACCAATACTTTCGTGCAAAACTTTTATTATTATCCTAAGAAGTCACCGCCTGCAGTATCATTTCATTTATATGATGAATTTAAAGAAATGTCTTTACGTAATTTTTGCATGTTGTGTAGGATACCTTATGAGGGAGAATTAGAGGAACCCCATCGTGAAGATGTGGATGGCTTTGTTAAAACTATCGCTATAGAGGAGCCAAAGAAGGGTTCCGAGGCAAAAGTCTCTAGCATACACTTTCCTGTTTTACGCTACTTTGCCATATTTGCTAGTAGATGCTTAATTGGTCGTGGAAATAGTGGAAACCTTAGTGTTCCTGATATTATCATTCTTCAACATGCCTTGCTTGGAGACAATACTTTTAGTATGGGTGCCGTCATTGCTAAACGGCTAGCCCTGATCGTACAAAAGGACCCATATTTGGAGGTATATATGCTTCACGTCTTGCTAGACATTTTCAGATACCCATTAGGCACCATGAGAAAGAGGACACAAAATTTCCTCCTCATATTTTAGATTACAAGAGCATGGTAGCACACAAGTTTATTGTTGATAAGAAAGAGAAGATGCTCTTGTATAAACTTAGATTTAATAAGAAACACATTGAGATTATTATTTTGCTTCCGCCTCTGTTGTTTGATTTGCTTGCAGAAAATTTTCTTGTCGCGCTGGAAGCGGTGAACAATCATCGAGCCCAAGCTTTCACTCCAGAACCTGAACCTGAGCCGGAACCTGAACTGGACCCTTATCGTGCATCATCTGTCCAGTGGGATCCGGAGATGACCAGCCAGTGGTATCCTGATTACACCTCCCAGTATACCGGGGAGAGGAGCGGCGGTCCTTGGTATTAAACCAACTTAGGCCAAAAGCCTAAGCTTGGGGGAGTACGTATTTCTCACCGACTTTACATTCATGTTCACACACTTGTCGTCGGTGCTCATACTCTTTCATTGTACTATCCATGCTAGTTTAAATTCTTTTTCTAGTTTTCTTATTGTGTGTTTGATAAACTTTATGAAAAACCAAAAAAAATTAGTTAGTTTAATTTCCATGCTTGTAGTAGAGATTAAAATGATCCAAAAAGATTTCTAGTTCTTCTTTTTACTTGTTGGGAGCTTTCCCGTGTAAATAGTTTTATTTTCTTTTCTTTCCTTTGGGGGGACGAGAAGACCATATTGAAAATGTTTAGTGGCTCTCATATGCATGATTGTTTATTTAACTTAGAGCCTATATTACTTGTCTTCTCTCTTGAGTTGAATGCTTGCAGATTCCAGCTTAGTCCAATGCACGTGCACTCTTATTATTATACACATCGTTCGGTCATGCAAGTGAAAGGCAATAATGACGATATATGATGGACTTATTGAGATGAGAAAAGCTGGTATGAACTCGACCTCTCTTGTTTTTGTAAATATGATGAGTTCATCGTTTCTGAGTCAGCTTACTACGAGGTAAACATATTTGCAATGACATTTAGAGATTATAGTTGCTTGTGCCATGCTTGATTAGCTATGAGTTATAATGGTTTACCTTGCATGCCAACATGCTATTAGAATAATTATGATGTGGTATGATGGGATGGTATCCTCCTTTGAATGTATTGAGTGACTCGACTTGGCACATGTTCACGCATGTAGTTGAATCAAATCAACATAGCCTTCATGATATTTATGTTCATGGTGGATTATATCCTACTCATGCTTGTACTCGGTGTGAATTAATTTTAATGCATGTTTATGACTGTTGTCGCTCTCTCAGTTGGTCGCTTCCCAGTCTTTTGCTAGCCTTCACCTGTACTAAGCGGGAATACTGCTTGTGCATCCAAACTCCTTAAAACCCAAAGTTGTTCCATATGAGTCCACTATACCTTCCTATATGCGGTATTTACCTGTCGTTCCAAGTAAATTTTATGTGCCAAACTCCAAACCTTCAAATGAAATTCTGTTTTGTATGATCGAGCAGCTCATGTTACAACTAGGGTTGCCTATATCTTCCATGTTAGGTGGGTTATTCTCAAGAGGAGTGGACTCCGCTCCTCATTCACGAGAAAGGGCCGGTAACCGGGATGCCCAGTCCCATGATCCAAAAAGATCAAAGTAAACCAAAATAATTAAACAAAACTCCCCCAGAGCTGTTGTTAGTTGGAGGCACTTGTTGTTTCGAGCAAGCCATGGATTGATGCTTGTTGGTGGTTGGGGGAGTATAAACCTTTACCATTCAGTTTGGGAACTGCCTATAATGCATGTAGTATGGAAGATACAGCCATCTCATAGTTGTTGCGTTGACAGCGAAAGTATGCCGCTCAAAATGTTATTCAATCTCTATTTTAAAATCGAGCTCTGGCACCTCTACAAATCCCTGCTTCCCTCTGCGAAGGGCCTATATATTTACTTTTATGTTGAGTCATCACCCTTCTTATTAAAAAGCACACACTGGAGAGCACACTGTCATTTTCATTCATTACTATTGGTTTATATTGGGTATGACTTGACTGGATCTCTTTTACCATGAATTACAATGTTTAGTCAGTCCTTGATCTTTAAAGGTGCTTTGCATTTATGTTTTACAGTCTCAGAAAGGGCTAGCGAGATACCATTTTGTTATATCATGTTATGATTGTTTTGAGAAAGTGCTGTCATCCGAGTTTTATTATTATGGCTCGCTAGCTGATTATACTATTGATATGAGTAATTGTGAGACCTAAGTGTTATTGTGAGTATGGTTAATTCATGATATTTTCTGAAACCTGAATGATGGCTTTGCATGTTTACAACAACAAGAGCAAACAGAGTTTGTAAAAGTTTTTCTTTATCACTTCCAGTTTATCAACTGAATTGCTTGAGGACAAGCAAAGGTTTAAGCTTGGGGGAGTTGATACATCCCCAACGTATCTACTTTTCTAAACACTTTTGCCCTTGTTTTGGACTCTAACTTGCATGATTTGAATGAAACTAACCCGGAGTGATGCTGTTTTCAGCAGAACTGCCATGATGTTGTTTTATGTGTAGAAAAGAAAAGTTCTCGGAATGTCCTGAAAATCCACGGAGGCACTTTTTGGAATTAATAAGAATTTCCGGGCAAAAGAAATATACCAGGGGGCCCACACCCTGTCCACGAGACAGGGGGCGCCCCCCTGTAGGGCGCGCCCCCTATCTCGTGGGCCCCCTGGACCTCCACCGACCTCAACTCCAACTCCATATATTCACGTTCGAGGAGAAAAAAAATTAGAGAGAAAGTTTCATCGCGTTTTACGACACGGAGCCGCTGCCAAGCCCTAATCTCTCTCGGGAGGGCTGATCTGGAGTCCGTTCTGGGCTCCGAAGTGGGGGATTCGTCGCCGTCGTCATCATCAAACATCCTCCATCACCAATTTCATGATGCTCACCGCCGTGCGTGAGTAATTCCATCGTAGGTTTGCTGGATGGTGATGGGTTGGATGATATTTACCATATAATCAAGTTAGTCTTGTTAGGGTTTGATCCCTAGTATCCACTATGTTCTGAGATTGATGTTGCTATGACTTTGCTATGCTTAATGCTTGTCACTAGGGCCCGAGTGCCATGATTTCAGATCTGAACCTATTATGTTTTCATGAATATATGTGTTCTTGTTCCTATCTTGCAAGTCTATAGTCACCTATTATGTGTTATGATCCGACAACCCTGAAGTGACAATAATCGGGATACTTCTCGGTGATGACCGTAGTTTGAGGAGTTCATGTATTCACTATGTGCTAATGCGTTGTTCCGGTTCTCTATTAAAAGGAGGCCTTAATATCTCTTAGTTTCCTCTAGGACCCCGTTGCCACGGGAGGGTAGGACAAAAGATGTCATGCAAGTTCTTTTCCATAAGCACGTATGACTATTTATGGAATACATGCGTACATTACATTGATGAACTGGAGCTAGTTCTGTGTAACCCTATGTTATAACTATTACATGAGGAATCGCATCCGGCATAATTATCCATCATTGATCCATTGCCCATGAGCATTTCACATATTGTTCTTCGCTTATTTACTTTTCCGTTGCTACTGTTACAATTACTACAAAAACCCAAAAATTATTATCTTTACTTTTGCCACCGTTACCTTTATTATCATACTACTTTGCTACTAAATACTTTGCTACAGAGACTAAGTTATCCAAGTGTGGTTGAATTGACAACTCAACTGGTAATACTCAAGAATATTCTTTGGCTCCCCTTGTGTCGAATCAATAAATTTGGGTTGAATCCTTTACCCTCGAAAGCTGTTGCGATCCCCTACACTTGTGGGTTATCAGTGCCTACTACTACGTGCAGGCCGCTGACGACGACCAGGAGTAGTTTAGGAGGATCCCAGGCAGGAGGCCTGCGCCTCTTATTATCTGTATCCCAGTTTGTGCTAGCCATCTTATGGCAACTTGTTTAACTTATGTCTATACTCAGATATCCAGGTGTGGTTGAATTGACTCGTTTATGTTCGAGCACTTGTATTCGAGCCCTCGAGGCCCCTGGCTTGTAATATGATGCTTGTATGACTTATTTTACTTTTAGAGTTTTGTTGTGATATCTTCACGTGAGCCCCTGATCTCAATCGTACACATTTGCGTGCATGATTAGTGTACGATTGAATCAGGGGCGTCACACAAGTGAACCTGAGTTTGCATTGGACTATGGTAATGAGAGGCATGAGTATTTCGTGGAGACAAACCAAGAGCAAGAGCACATTGAGCAGATGATGGAGCAGAAGAGAAATGAAGAGATTCCGAAGTTCAGGAGTAATAAGATACAAAGAGAGAAGTACAAGGCAGCAATAAGAAAACTCCCACAGCTGCTTGCTGAAGAGTTCACTAACAGTAAAAGTGAGGATGAATATCTGGATGATGAGGACATATTATCTAGGTTGGAGGCAATGAAGAGGCATAGAGAAGATCCACTATATCACTTTGAAGGAGACACTGATGTGGAAGAGCTTTATGGACCAGATGAGGAGGGGGATGATGAAGCAATAGAGGAAGAGGCAGGACAGGAGGAGCCAGTAGATGAAGGCAGGAGAGGAGGAAGCAGTGTAGGAGGTAGCAGCAGCACAAGAGGAAGTCAGAGGAGGGGGAAGGGGCCAACAACAAGATCTCATGCAAGCTTGGATCAAATTATAGAGCAAAACTGGGTACCTTCATCTGATGAGGAGAGTAACCCAGGTGACTTAAGTCAGGAAGAGAATGATGGGGCTCGGCTTCCACCATTTAAGCTACCAAATGGTAGGAAGAGTAGGGCCAAAAAGAATAAACTTAGGGTTTTGTATGACGAGAAGAGGGAAAACCCACAAGAACAATTTGTTAGAAAACTTTGTTTCCTAGATGTCCAGGAGTTCAGGAGGGCGGTTCTTACATTTCACATCTCACAAACCAGAAACTACTCATTTCATAGGAACTGCTCAGATGGAGGTATTGTAGTCTGCAGCACAGATGATTGTCCTTTTTTCATTGCGGCTTCCCAAATTGCACATGAGAGGACATTTTGCATAAAGAAATTGAACTCGTACCACAATTGTCCTGCTGTAGGAGAGAGCACCAAAGTGACTGCAAGGTGGTTTGCACATGAGTGTGAGGAACAATTGAGGTCAGACATAAATACACCAGTGCAGGCAATAATGGAGAATTTGAAGAAAAAACATGGAATAGAAGTGTCCATTCACATGGCCTACAGGGCAAGGAAAGCAGCTAAGAATGTTGTACAAGGAGATCAGAGGGCACAATACACAAAGATAAGGGATTACCTCCAAGCTGTGCTGGATACCAATCCTGGAAGTAGATGCATTGTTACAACAAAGCAATTAAAGGCCCATACTAGCATAAATCCTAGATTTCATGGCTTGTTCATGTGCCTGAATGCTTGCAAAGAGGGCTTCCTAAATGGTTGCAGACCCTTCATAGGTACTTGCATTACGTGGTGTAGTTTCTATCTTTTATGATGTCCTGGAACTAATGTGTTATATTTTGATTTAGGTGTTGATGGTTGCTTTGTTAAGTTGACAACTGGGCAGCAAATATTGGCTGCAACTGGAAGAGATGGTAATAACAACATCTTCCCCATTGCATTTGCAATTGTGGACAAAGAAGACACTGCCAGCTGGTCCTGGTTTCTAACCCAGGTCAAGTAAGCTCTTGGTGGTGAGTCAGGGAAGTATGGCCCATACACTATCATTTCTGATAGACAAAAGGTAACTCACACATCATCATTCTTAATATGTACTAAAGATTCAGCATGCTTAGTACTGTCAAATAGTGTGTTGTTATATTATTTTCTAAACACTAGTTATTTAAACATGGACTTCTTAAAGCCATAAACAATGTCTTCCCAAATTGCCCTCAAAGATTCTTCCTTAGATATATTTATCAGAACTTTCAAACAGCTGGCTTTAGAGGTGAAGAGTTAAAGAAGTACATGGATCAGGCTAGTTATGCATATACTGAGCATGGTTTTGATAAAGCAATGGATGGCATGAAAAGAGAGTGTGAGGCAGCTTGGAAATGGCTTAGAAAGATACCCAAGCATACATGGGCTAGACATGCCATGGACAAAAATTGTAAAACTGATTTGGCTGTTAACAATATCAGTGAAGTTTTCAACAAAATGACACTTGATGTGAGAGGGAAACCAATTAAAACCATGGTTGATGGCATCAGAACTAAACTGCTAGTTAAGTTCAATGCCAATAGGACCAAGACTGACACAGCAAAGTGGCAGATATGCCCAACATATGCTGAAAAGCTAGAAGAAGAAAAACATAAAAAGCCAAATACTATCAGTCCATCAAAGTAGGACCTAATCTATACTAGGTTAGTAGTGGAGAAATCACTTATGCAATAAATCTGCAAGTGCATACATGTGGGTGTAGCCAATGGGACATGACTGGGGTTCCTTGCAAGCATGGTGTTTCTACAATTAACAAGGAAAAACTGCACCCAGAAGATTTTGTTAGTGATTTCTTCAAGAAACCAATGTACCAAGCAGCCTACAGTCCAATTGTCTATCCTGTGCTTGGGCCTGATTTATGGCCAAAGACTGGGACCCCTGACATAGCGCCACCTGTTTTTAGAGACAAGCCAGGAAAGAAGCACACAAAATTCTCAAGCCAGCCCTTGCAATGAGAAGGAACCAACATCAGGTTAATTGTCCAAACTTCAAAAAATTCATTTTATGATTATATTTCCTATAGTATTTTGTAATCGTTGTATGTTTACAGAACAGGAAAACAGAAGAGATGATGCAGCTCCATCACCAGCCCCAAGGGCAACTCCATCAGCTCCAACAGCACCCAGGGCAAGAACTACTGCTCCACCAGCACCTAGGGCAACTCCTTCAGCTCCAGCAGTTCCCAGGGCAAGAAGTACAGCTCCACCAGCACCTATGGCAACTCCATCAGCTCCTCCTGCAACTAGGAGAGCAACTGCATCTACTGTTGATGCTTCAAGGCCAGGTTCATCTAGTGCTGCAGCTTCAAGGCCAAGTTCTTCTACTGCTGCAAAGCCAAGGGCAAAGAAAACCTTCATACCACCTAGAGCTTCAGGTACTGGAAGGCTGAGAAAACCTACTTACAAGATGTCTAAGCGGTTCAATTGTTCTCAGGGCAGCAAGAAGAAGTAATTTCATGATGGTGATGTTGAAAACAATGATCAGTTTGTGATGTTGAAAACTTTTGTCAGTTTGTCAAGTTGAAACCAGTTTAATGCAGCCTATTTTGGCTAGTTGGTGATGGCACCATGTAAGTTACCTACTTATGGTTATGATGACCAAGACTTTTATACATGAGGATGTCTTGTAGACTGTCATGTAGACTTTTATGCATGAGGATGATTATGTTCTCTATTATGCTGTCATTTAAACTTCCTTTCATCCAGCTTTCATGTACACTATCATGATGATGATCTCGTTTATGATCTTCTAGTTATGATGATGACGATGGTGATGAGGCTGTCATCTACAATATGATGTTTATGAAATTGTCACTTAGGGTGCCTCGGCGTCGACCAACCACTAAGTGAGGAAAATTTGTCACTTAGGGTGGCTCAGCATCGACCAACCACTAAGTGAGTCAAATTTGTCACTTATGGTGGCTCGGCGTCGACCAACCACTAAGTGAGTCAAATTTGTCACTTAGGGTGGCTCGGCATCGACCAACCACTAAGTGAGTCAAATTTGTCACTTAAAGTGGCTCGGTGTCGACCAACCACTAAGTGAGTTAAATTTGTCACTTAGGGTGGCTCGGCTTCAACCAACCACTAAGTGAGGCAAATTTTTCACTTAGGGTGGCTCAGCGTCGACCAACCCCTAAGTGAGGCAAATTTGTCACTTAGGGTGGCTCGGTGTCGACCAACCCCTAAGTTAGGCAAATTTGTCACTTAGGGTGGCTCGGCGTGGACCAACCCCTAAGTGAAGGATCCAAACTACAAACAAACCTTGATTAAAGGATCCAAACTCAACTCATTACATGACATGACATGCTTCAAAGCTTAGTTCTATAGATTCAAACTTAGCACACATTACAAGCCATAGTTCAATGCTTCAGCACACAAAAGTATCTTAGTTCAACAGATTCAAACTTAACACACTACAAGCCATAGTTAAAAGCTAGTAACTAAAGACAAAGACCCACATGGTCATATGAAAGCACAATTTATTCTTCAGCACAAATATCCTTGATTTCCTTCAGCTTCCTCTTGTTAATTTCACCAGCTTTCTTCAGGTCAGCAACAGAACACTGCAAAGTAGTCTTCTCAATGCTCAACTTCTCCTTCTCTTTAATCAACTCAGCAATGAAGCAATCCAGCTTATGCTTCTCTTTCTTTAGGTCAGCAAAGCAAAACTCCAAAGTCCTCTTATCAGAGCTTATCCTTTACTTCTCTTTCAGATGATTGAACTTGAAATTCCTAAGGACAGTGCCTTGAGCAACATGAATCAACTTCAACTGATCAACAACTACCTTCAATTTTTTGATCTCAACATCCTTTCCATGATGCTATCAGCAACATTCAAATAATTTACTTGTGGCACATTATCCTGGGAATCCAAGAGGATGTTCACATCTTCAACAAGCTTCTCATAAGTCTCCTGCAGCTATTTTTTCTGTTGTGTTAGATCATGCACAGTAAATGAATGCTCCAGGCATGCCATCTTATTGGCCTGGTTGCTTTCCTCATACATAAGCCACAGTTTGTGGAGGACATTCTGCAGATGATCTGGCCACTCCTCATCTACCCACTGCACTAATCCATAGTTATTAGCTCCCTGCAATACAAAATAAAGTAGTTCAAACAATTTGCCACATGTTACACATTCAGTTAAGTTAAGGTTACAATTAAGGTGCAGATTCAGTTAGATCAATTCAACTGACAAAATTAAAAAAATCCATTTGCTAACAAAGTTAAGGTGTCCCTAACATGAATAGTGACTATGAACAAAAATAAGTATCTATGAACTTTGAACAGGAACTATGAACAATGAACAGTGAACCCTAGAACATGAACAGTTAACCCTAGAACAGATGAACTATACTACACAGGAGAGGTATCAGTTTGCAACTAATTTGCTAACTTACTTCTAGGGCACAAGAAATGAACCTCCTCCCAGTGCTTAATCCCTGGTATGCAACACATTTCTTCCCTGGCTTGCCATGCTCGCACATCACCCTCAAATCGTCAACAGCACCAGTGAACAACGGGTCATCGATTGTTGGTGGGATCTGGGCAACACAGATGTACTGGTTCAAATCGAGCTGAAACCATAAATCCAAAATGCCCAAATTGAAACCCTAAATGCATTCCTGCTGGAACCAACTGACCTCAATAGGCGAGTTGTACGAAGAGATGAACTGCACGTCAGAGTCCTCACTCTCTTGTCGTCGCTCCAAGACAACATGGCGGCTGGCGGCGAGCGGAGACGAGAGGAGGCAGAGCAAGGTTGAGAGCGCGAGGGAGAGCAGAGGAGTGAGTGAGTGAGAAGTGGAGTGGGGCACGCACGGTCGGCCCGACCGACATGAGCGGACCAAGTCGTCTCGAGAAGACGGCGCCGTTTGCAGTCCGTTATGCTATGCCGACAGATTTTGGGCCCCACCTGTCAGAAACGCCCTCAACCACACCAAATGACCGGTTTAGTGCAAACTACAAAATGTTTACTGAATGTGCGGTGTTTTTTGCAAATGACTAGCGACCTGGTGGTTTTCCGCAGAGCAAGCCCGAAATGTGGTGTTTTATTATGTTGACAATTTAGTCACGGGGCGGCTCTCCCTGCCGCTCCTGCTGTCGCTTTGGTGTACTCCAGCGTTTACGTTGGATGCTCTATTGTCGCGCATAGCGCTGCTCGTTCATCAATGGCGCCATCTCATTCTCAAACACCCTCGCACGTACAACCTGCAACCAGTCCATGCCGTCATTCACAGATGAGTGTCGCATACTGATCAATCTAGTCAGATATAGAAATGCATGTGTTGGAAATATGAGCAATTTACCTAATGATTTTATTAACAGAAATACTAGATAAGGCACGACTAATATAACAGTGATAAAATAAGTCGAGTGATTTGACAGAGAGAAGGTAAATAGCATCTGCATATATGAACTAGAACTGAACCCATCTAGAACAGACACTAGAGCAAGAAGTTGTGACAGAACCTCTAACAGGAAGAGTATTAGAACGTACGGAACAGGAGTAGATGCACCGATCTTAGGGTCGGGGTCCTTGCCAGCCATGTCGTCGAGGAGGTTGTCGACGTCGGGGAAGAACTCGTCATCGGGGAAGTAGTCATCGGAGTCCGGGGCGTCCGTGACGAAGAAGTCATTAGTCGCGCTAAGCGCTCCCCAAAAACATTATCACCCTTCTCCCGTACAGGACTCAAAAGGTGCGGTTTCGGAGGCCTACTGTCCCGACATGCGGTGCACGCCGCAAGCCGGGATGGGGAAGATTGTAGCAGCAGCACAGTGCTCAGGAACTTTGTGGTGAGAGGAAGAGGACCTTCTGATGTGTATCTCTAGAGAGGAGCGACCTCTCTTATATAGGCACAGGAGAGGGACGCGAACAGGCTGCGATGGGAGGTGAACCAACGGAGGGAGACGAAGTGAACAGGCAGCACGCGAAGTGGCGCGTCGTTTGTATTCGTTCTCCACTATAGCAAAACATTTCAGCTCCCGTGTGACCTTTCGTATACCCGTCGTGCGTGGCAAAAATTTAGACATCGGCTCGGCTCATTCCCGCAACCCGCTCGTGTTGCATCGCGTCGCGTCGTGATGAGGCGTGGCGTGGCGAGGCAGGCGGCGGAGGAGGAGCGCGCGTGGATGTCCCTCTTGTTATCATGCTCATACATGTGGGGAAAGAACCTCCCTTATAAAGAGGTCCAACTCCCTCTAAAGTGGCAATGTGGGACTAAACTTTAGTTCCACCTCTTGCCTTGCACGAATGGGCTGCGTGGGCCTCTAGGATTTATCAGGAATTTCTGAAACTACTATTGGGCTGGCCCATAATAGACAAAATTCCAGCAATCCCCCACCAGATCCCAGAGGCACACAAAATTTGCCTTTGGTTCCAAAACTCTGTTTTATATACAGGTACTACAGTGGAGACTGTTAAGTTGTTCTTCCACCTAGAACTCTATGCTACACTAGTAAGCAACTTGGATAGTGGACTGGGCCTTGAACTGCAAGTTTTCTGTTAATCTAGCTTCACATAAAGCCTTGACCGATACGTGGCTATCGTGGGTCTTCCACGCGGGTGGAGCTTATGTGTCATACTCCGAAACCTTTCATGAGTTTACTAGAAAGAACCCTACTCTCATAGATTGCGACGTTTGATAATCAGACTCATATAGGCGTGTTCTTCAAAAGATGTTCTACAGGACAACATCTCTGCTTAAATGGGCCACTTAGAACACATTAAGATATACATCAACCTGCTTGCAAGACTTCCAAGAAATAGCGCCACCTCCATGAGTGAATACATAACCTCTTGTGGCCTTTATGTCATCGGCATCTGAGATCCAGTTTGAGTCACTATACCCTTCAAGCACCTTTGGGTGCCCAGTGTAGTGAATTCCATAATTCACAGTGCCTTTCAAATAACGCAAAACTCTCTCTAGAGCTTTCCAATGCACATCTCCTGGTTTTGAGACAAACCGGCTCAGTTTGCTAACAGCAAAAGAGATGTCAGGTCTTATAGCACTGGCTAAGTACATAAGCGAGCCAATAATCTGAGAATATTTCAATTGGTCTCTAGCAATTCTTCGATTCTTTCGAAGCAACACACTAGCATCATATGGTGTTGGAGAGGGCTTGCAGTCACTGTAGCCAAAGCGACTCAAGATCTTTTCCACATGGTGAGATTGAAGCAATGTAATCCCACCATCATCATCTCTCAACAACTTGATGTTCAGAATGACATCAGCCACTCCTAAATCCTTCATCTCAAAGCAGCGAGATAGGAAATCCTTGACCTCCTTAATAACATTCAGATTTGTTCCGAAAATCAGTATGTCGTCAACATACAAGCAAAGCATAACTCCCTCGCCCCCACCGTGGCGATAGTACACACATTTGTCAGCTTCGTTCACAACAAAGCCTGCAGCTGTTAAAGTTCTTTCAAACTTCTCATGCCACTTTTTGGGTGCTTGCTTGAGTCCATACAAAGACTTTAGCAACTTGCACACTTTCCCTTCTTGACCATCTATTACAAACCCATCTGGTTGTTCCATATAAATTTCCTCGTCCAACTCTCCATTTAGGCAAGCAGTCTTAACATCCATTTAATGAACGAGAAGACCATGTGAGGCAGCTAGTGAAATTAGAACTCGAATAGTGGTCAGTCAAGCCACGGGTGAGTAAGTATCAAAGAAGTCTTCACCTTCCTTTTGGGTATAACCCCTAGCCACGAGTCGAGCCTTGTACTTTTCAATAGTACCATCAGGCCTAAGCTTCTTCTTGAATACCCATTTGAATCCTATAGGTTTGCACCCATAAGGACGATCAGTTATCTCTCAAGTTTCATTCACCAAGATGGAATCCATATCGCTACGAACTGCTTCCTTCCAGTAGTCAGCACCTTTAGATGCATAGGCCTCTGAAATAGAACTGGGGGTTTCATCTATGAGATACACAAGAAAATCATCACCAAAGGACTTTGCAGTCCTCTGTCTCTTGCTCCAAGTAGGAGCTTCATTGTTTTCCTCCACAGGACTTCCAAAGTGTCCCATCGAAATGGCAGGTTCAGTAATTGTAACTGGTTCCTGATTCGATGAACTAGGCATCTCCTAATTAGATGAGGTAGCCATATCCTTCATGGGAAAGATAACTTCAAAGAAAGTCGCATCATTCGACTCCATGATCGTACCGACATGCATGTCAGGTACCTCAGATTTTATAACCAAGAATCTATAACCAATGCTATGAAAAGCATATCCCAGGAAAACACAATCCACATTTTTTTGTCCCAGCTTCCGCTTCTTTGGAATTGGCACATTGACTTTCGCCAAACAACCCCAGGTTCGTAGATAAGAGAGCTTTAACCTTTTCTTCTCCCATTCCTCGAATGGAGTTATCTCTTTGTTCTTTGTGGGAACTCGGTTTAGGACATGACATGCAGTCAATATCGCCTCCCCCCACCATGCCTTGGAGAGACCCGATGTGTCTAACATGGCCTTAACCAAATCAGTTAGAGTACGGTTCTTTCGTTCGGCCACCCCATTTGACTGAGGTGAATAGGGAGGCGTTCTCTCATGGATTATAACATGTTCCGCACAAAAGGAATCAAATTCATTTGAGAAATACTCTCCACCATTATCGTACCTAAGCCTCTTGATCTTTCGATCAAGTTGGTTTTCCACTTCAGCTTTATAGATCTTGAAGTAGTTCAAAGCCTCATCCTTAGATTTCAGAAGATACACATGGCAGTAACTAGTGGAGTCATCAATCAAGGTCATAAAATACTTCTTTCCACCTTTTGTCAAAACACCATTCATTTCACATAGATCTGAATGTATGAGCTCTAGTGGTGCAAGATTTCTCGTTTCCACAGTCACATGAGACTTACGAGGTTGCTTAGCTTGCACACACACTTGACACTTAGATCCCTTGACAGTGGTGAAACTAGGGATTAAGTTTAACTTCGCTAGTCGCGACATGCAACCAAAGTTAACATGACAGAGACGTGAATGCCACACATTTGATTCACTATTGTTGCAAACATGATTAACAACTTTATTGCAAACATCTGATAAGGATAAACGAAGCAGGCCTCCTGACTCATAGCCTTTACCAACAAAGGTTCCATACTTGGAAATTACAAATTTATTCGACTCAAAGACAAGCTTGTAGCCATCTCTACACAGGAGAGATTCGCTAACAAGATTTTTATTGACGGAGGGGACATAATGCACGTTCTTCAGCCGCACGATCTTCCCCGAAGTAAACTTCAGATCGACCGTGCCAACAGCATGAACAAAAGCACTTGAACCGTTACCCATCAAAACGGTTGAAGTCCATGCGGTCTGATAAGACGAAAACATGGAAATATCACCACATACATGCACATTAGCACCCGTGTCAATCAACCAATCAGGAGAATGACATACTAAAAGAATTGTGGGAAATATACCATACCCAGCATCCTTCATGTCAGTGTCTCCAATGACAACATTAGCGGTCTTGCCGCCTTTCCCAGGATGACGCTTGTCATAGCGATTAGGGCAACTAGGAGCCCAATGATCAGGATCCCACACACATGACAAACACCTTTCTTCTTGTCATTCTTCTTCTTGAAGTTCGTGTGTTGCACAACCTTGTTCTTCCCATCAAACTTTGCTTTACCATCAAACTTGCCCTTGTTCTTGAACTTGTGGGGCTGGAAGTTCTTCTTCTGTACCAGATTGGCAGTAGAACCTCCCTCAATACCTCGAGCACGGTTGTCCTTTGCTCTCGCCTTTTCTTCCACATCAAGAGTACCAATGAGATCTGGAACGGAAAACTCCTGCCTCTTATGCTTCAGTGAGGTAGCAAAGTTCCTCCACGTGGGAGGAAGCTTAGTGATGATACCTATGGCAATAAACTTGTCCGGCAGGACACAATTGAAGTGCTCAAGTTCTCTAGAAAATGACTGTATCTCATGAGCTTGCTTAACCACGGAGCGCTCTTCAGTCATCATGTAGTCATAGAATTGCTCCATGATGTACAGCTCAGTGCCAGCATCCGAGACCCCAAACTTGGCCTCGAGTGCGTCCCGCATATCTTTTCCATTATCAATTGACGCATAAGCATCAACTATGTTCTCACCAAGAACACTCCAGAGAGCAGCCTTAAACAAGGTATCCATTTTCTGAAAAGCTTGTGCCTGTTGAGCATCTTGCTCTCCTTCAGGTTTGCTAAGAGTGGCGTCATAGCAACTCATGGTTTGAAACCATAAGACTGCTCTCATGCGCCACCTCTTATAGTGGATACCCTCAAACATAGGAGGTCTCATGGAAGCAGCAAAACCACTCGGGGTAAATTGCCTATAATAAGATTTTTGGATTGTTGGAAATATGAGCAATTTACCGAATGATTTTATTAACGGAAATACTAGATAAAGCATGACTAATATAGTAGTGATAAAACAAGTCGGGTGATTTGACAGAGAGAAGGTAAATAGCATCTGCATATATTAACTAGAACCGAACCCATCTAGAACAGACACTAGAGCAAGAAGTTGTGACAGAACCTCTAACAGGAAGAGTATTAGAACGTACGGAACGGGAGTAGATGCACCGGTCTTAGGGTCGGTGTCCTCGCTAGCCATGTCGTCGAGGAGGTTGTCGACGTCGGGGAAGAAGTCGTCGTCGGGGAGTAGTCGTCGGAGTCCGGGGCGTCCGTGACGAATAAGTTAGTAGTCGCGTTGAGCGCTCCCTAAAAACCTTATCACCCTTCTCCCGTACAGGACTCAAAAGGTGCGGTTTCGGAGGGCTACTGTCCCGACCTGCGGTGCATGCCGCAAGCCGGGATGGGGAAGATTGTAGCAGCAGCGCAGTGCTCAGGAACTTTGTGGCGAGAGGAAGAGGACCTTCTGATGTGTATCTCTAGAGAGGAGCGACCTCTCTTATATAGGCACAGGAGAGGGACGCGAACAAGGCACGTCAGGACGAGGCGTGGCGAGGCGGGTGGCGGAGGAGGAGCGCGCGTGGATGTCCCTCTTGTTCTCATGCTCATACATGTGGGGAAAGAACCTCCCTTATAAAGAGGTCCAACCTCTAAACTAGCAATGTGGGACTAAACTTTAGTTTCACCTCTTGCCTTGCACGAATGGGCTGCGTGGGCCTCTAGGATTTATTAGGAATTTTTGAAACTGCTATTGGCCTGGCCCATAATAGACAAAATTCCAGCAGATTTTGGGCCTTGCACGAATGGGCTGCCGTCCGTTATGCCACGTCGACAGATTTTGGGCCCCACCTATCGGAAACGCCCTCAACCATGCCAAATGACCGGTTCAGTGCAAACTGCAAAATGTTTACTGAATGTGCGGTGTTTTTTGCAAATGATTAGCGACCCGGTGGTTTTTCGCAGAGCAAGCCCGAAATGTGGTGTTTTATTATGTTGACAATTTAGTCATGGGGCGGCTCTCCCTGCCGCTGCTGCTGTCGCTTTGGTGTACTCCAGCGTTTACGTTGGATGCTCTATTGTCGCGCGTAGCGCTGCTCGTTCGTCAATGGCGCCATCTCATTCTCAGACACCCTCGCGCGCACAACCTGCAACCAGTCCATGCCATCATTCACAGATGAGTGTCGCATACTGATCAATCTAGTCTGATACAGAAATGCATGTACCAACTCTCATCGCAGTATAGTACTCTAATTTATTTCTTGGTATAAACCTACCAAGAACCAATGTTGGCTCCCCGCACGACATAGCAAACGTAAGGTTGTCAAATAAATTGGCAAATGAAACGTTTTACATTTTTACATACCCAACAGCAACGGATCAGCTAGTACCAAAGGTTCAGCAAGAGGTTTGTTAGCTTGGCGAGGACCGTCTCCACATATATCCTCGGCGCCGATGACCTAGACCAGTTACCCCTCTACATGGGAGCCAGAGAACCCAGCAGGCAGCAGCAACAGAAAAAGGGCGGAAAGAAATCCTGCCACTTACTCCTCAGTGCCCTTCGTGTGCGCACGTCGTCACTCTCCTGCTTGAGTTTCCTTCGTGAGCTTTTTCAGGAACTACTGACTGTCCTGAGTGCACTATGCACCAGCCAACAAAGAGTTTACGCACACGCCAAGTGCAGTGAGCATGCGTGGAGTCAACGATCTTTAGCTCGCCATGCCGAACCTTGCTTCCCAGAAGACTGACAAAGGTTCCACATCACAAAGTATTTGAAACTAGTCATTGGAATTTGAATATGTGAAGCAAAAGAACAAAACACAATTGTAAAGGAGAGATTACAGATATAAGTTTTTTTTTTGAAAAGGGGGGACTCCCCGGCCTCTGCATCAAGAGTGATGCATACAGCCATCTTATTAACTAAGCAACAAAATGTGCGTACAAAGTTCCATAGTCTCAAACTGAAAACAATAAAAAGCAGCCCACACAGAGCGCAGAAGGCTAGAAACACTAACTAGCCAATAAAAGAGCCACAACCGGCTGGCTAAAGAGATAGGAAAACTAATTGCCTATCCTATTACATGACCGCCATCCAAACCGGTTGAAGATATCCCGAGCAACCATCTCCCACCAGATAGACCCAGTAACCAAATGCTCCCTGGCCTCCATCGGAGTGAGTAATGACCATGAACGGATCAACGCCGTAGTGCCACTGGATTGGAGAGATCTCCTCCATTAATGTGCTTATTAGGGGGTTTGTACCAAAGCAGAAGTGTCCAAAATATAATTTTTTGTACACAACATGTTCGATAATATATCCTTACTATTTTGTGATGTATGCTTGTAATGCATGTGCATATAGTTAACATCTAAGGTCAGTAACACATTATACTTGGGTGACAGGCCCGGTTGGCAATCAGATTGAAATATGCAAACATCATATTCGTTAGTAACTATGCAATCGGAAGATCCCAATGCCTCCAATCCGGCTAGTAGCTCAGGTTAGGTTTTCTTTCTAGTAAAAAAGGCGATCAAGCGGCGCTTCATCTTTGAGCTGACCTTTGAGGCTCTAATTTTTCATGAGTTCGTGTGTCGGGATGGAGACCACTGAGCTCGCGCAAAGATTTGTATTGTCATCTTGAGATAACAAGGTTAGTTTTTTTCTTCATTTTTTTTGCCGTATGTGACAACGAGGTTTGGTGTCTGCCGCTTCTGTACTAATTGGAGAGCCTTTGCAAAATAATGCAATGATGCAGCTCTAGTAGTACCTTGAGAGCCTTTGTGCCTATAAGGCCAACTCGTTTAGGATCTTATTATGCGTAGTAGGTAGTACTAATGTCGATCTGCCAACTAATTATGGAGCTGGATTTAGTTAATCATTGTCTTCAATTATTTCCATTGAATGGCCACTATGGGATATGACGAAATCTTTGCAAGTTGACATGACACGGCTTTCAAGGTCAATTATTGCGGTTGAGAAGTCACCACATCCATGACCACGTCACAAGGGATATTTCCGTAAAATTAGCAGAATTTTCCAGGCAACTTCGTAGCACATCTAATCATTTGCAACTGAGTGCCACTAAAAATATACACTGTCTCTAAGCCTCAATGTAAACTATCCGCGTTGAGAAGCCACTGATACATTGCAACAGATTTTCCATCTTGTAAAACTACACACCAAATCATTTAGCAACTCAAGTGCCAAATCAAAAATAAATTTCCTATACACAACATGTTCGATCAATGAATTATTCTCACTATTTTATTATGTATGTTTGGAACGCATGTGCATATAGCTAACTTCTAAGGTTCCTAACACATCATATTCATTACACAACTCAATGCCATCTGTACATGCCTATACTAGTATATATTTATTTAGATAAAAGGAATATGCATAGTCATGATGTAGAGGCCGGGGCAAACCCCCTTTTCGAAAAAAAAGATAAAAAGAATATACAAATACTGAGAAACTATTAGTTATGCCAGGCCTATGCACTGTTAGAATAAATCCGAGGCCACTGTCGATCATCCGAGGACCAAGCAATCACACGAGCACGACACCGAAATTTGTTAACGAGGTTCATCGATATGGCTACATCCTCGGGGCCTGACTACGGGCGCTCCTCCCTGTGACACCGTCATAATACCGCACACCGGCTACCCGGCCGCCGGCTCCCCCTTGCGCGCATGTGCTATTATGTTGGCATAGGTTACTTAATGTGTGTACCCCCGTTATATATGAGAGGCCTAGGATACAAGTGTCCTACTAGGACACGACTCCATATCCTATCTAAACACAATACAACTCATAGTCCAACTGTAACTTACCTTGTACACTATATTCGACACAACTCTAACAAATTCCACCTTGGTGAATATTCTCCGCCACCTTGGATTCGTCCATGCGTCAAACTTCCATGTACATTGAACTTGAGTTTATCCCATGAGCACCGCTGCTACTCCAAAGACTCCATGTGATGATCAGCCCACCCTCCCCCCCCCTCCCGGTCGACTTCAAGCTTATTAGGAAGTTGGTCATTGTACTGCCTTGTCTTGTACTGCAAGTTGGTCATTGTACTCCTATATATATGCCCATGAGGCTCAAGCAATACAAACAACAATTCCCCCAATCTCCCTCTCTCCCTTCTAACAAAATGAAATCTCTGCTGCGATTTAATTTGGTGGAATGGAAATCCAATTACAGACAAACATGTTTGGCTGCCACAAGGATTTGTAATGGCATGTTTAGTACTTTAGTTTCAATCTCACCGAGACAGTTATAATGTACTAGTACTCCAGTAATAGCGTGTTGTACATACTGAAACTAGTAGAGAAAGGAGGCGTCCGTGCTGTGAAGCTCACCGGCAGTGAGATGATATCGCAAAGCAACAAGGGGAGGGGCGGAGCAACAGGCGTTTGGGGGTGGAAAGAGGGGTCAGGGAAGGAGAGGGGACGAGGAAAGGAGGCTCGAATCAAGGGAAGGCTCGCCGCCGACGCTTGGCAGCGGCTTCTATGGTTGGTGTCAGGGAAGGGTGGGAATGGGTACGAGGGTGTCGGGATGAAGGGAGCGAGTGAAATCGGAGAGAATGACGGGTGAGGGGCTGCGATTTTTTCTGAAATATCACCGGGGGGAGCTCACCACCTGAATATATTTCTCAAGTTTGTAACCCATCATCAGACTGATTACAAAGGGGAATTACATAAGCACGTGTAGTCGTGATAAGAGGTAGGAACGCCAGTAGGAGGCGGCCTGCTTGTGCACCAGTTTCTTCATCCGGTGCATCCAAAGCATTAGGTCATCCACGGTTCGCCTGAGGGTGAGGATACTGTGATGATTTTGTTGCTTGAAGGTCATAGCGTTTCTGGAATCCCAAATCTTCCATAGGATGATGAGGACGACGAAGTGCCAGATTACCGCATCCACCTAGGTAGACGGCAGTTCCAGAGTCCATCAATGCTACTCAAAGGAGAGAGGCCGATCCGTTGCCAAATACGTTGTGAAAGCGGACAGTCCAGGAATATGTGTGAGCTGGTTTCACCATCATGTCCGCAGCGGCGGGCATAGTGAGTCGGTGACAATATGCTTGCACTGAAGGTTGCTTTTTGAGTTGAGCCGATCCCGATACAGGAGCCATACAAAGATCTTCAGGTGATTTGGAACGCATGAAGACCAGATGGCAACGGCGTGCACATCGCCATCGTCGTCGTTGGCGCCCATGGTTAGCGTGTATGCTGCCCTCGTGGAGAAGCGCATGCCACAATTGAGGTAGCGCTCGTCCGGTCCTGTTGACAACTAAAAATCCTGCAGGAGAGACAAGAAAGAGCACAACTCGGTAGCAGCATCAGATGTTAGGCGGTTCCATAGGATTGTTTCCAAACCGTGATTCAGGACATCAGCCACACGAGCTAGTGGTAAGTGGTGTGTGAATATAGTCAGGGGAATAAAGTAGCAAGGGGTTGGTTGTGTATCCAAGTATCTAGCCAGAAGTACGTATTAGTGCCGGAGTTTGTGAGTACAAATGAGATGGCATGGAGTGCTGGCAGCTGTTGAATTATTGTTCGACAAATGAAGGAGTGGCTATTTTGTGGAGCAATGAGGGCATTTGGGTGTTGCAAGGCGATCCAGTCAAACCAAGGTGTTTTGTCTGGTAAGAAAGCTTTTACAGCAAATTTCATAAGTAAGCATTTGTTCTGCTGATGAAGATTTTTTAGACCTAGACCACCACAGTTCTTTGGTTTACACACATTTTTCCAAGCAACTAAGCATTGAGCACCAGTGCAAGTTTCCTCCGCAGCCCAAAAAAAGCTCGTCGAATAGAGTCTAGGGTTTTCAGAACACTTTTGGGGATGGGGAAGACTGACATGAAGTAGACTAGAAGGGAGTCGAGCACAACCGATAATAGGATGAGCCTATCCCCTTTGGAGAGGATTTTGGCGCGCCAACCCGTCAAGAATTTACAGCAGCGTTCGATGATCGGTAGGAAGGCATTTGTAGGTAGTCGTGTGGGTGTTAGGGGGAGGCCTAGGTAGATCTGCGGAAAAGTTGAGGTTGGGCATTGCAAGGTGGAGGCAATGGAGTCTGCCATGGCAGTGCTGACGTGCATGGGTATGAAAGTTATTTTTGCGAAGTTGATAGTGAGGCCGGTGGCCATGACGTAATCATGAAGGATGTTTTTTAACTGCTGAGCAGCATCATTGGATGCCTTGGCGATGATGAGGGTGTCATTAGCATATTGTAAAACGTTTGGCGGGAGATGCGAGAACAGGGGGTGACTGAGATGAGCTAGGTCGCAGTCTTGTTGGATCATTTGTTGTAGGAGATCAGCAACGATGATGAAGAGGTAGGGAGAGATGGGGTCACCTTGTCTGAGCCTATTTTTGCAATTTATCCAGCTTCCGGGGATCCCATTCAGCATCACGACAGTTTTCCCGGTTGCTAGGAGGTCATGAACCCATCCTGAGAATTTTGGCGGGAAGCCGCGGCAGCGTAAGATGGAAGCAAGAGAGTCCCAAAAGAGGGAGTCGAAGGCTTTGCTAAAGTCCAATTTGATGACCATGGTTAGGGCTTTTCTGGTATGGCAGGCGCCTATGAGGTCTGCAGCGAAGATAAAATTTTCAGCTATGCTACGCCATGGAATGAAACCAGTTTGTTTGCCATGGACAAGCAGTGGTATTATCGGTTTTAGTCTGTTGGTAAGCACTTTTGCAACGGCTTTGATGGGACAATTTTAGAGGGAGATCGGGCGGTAAGCGTCGGGAGTGTTGGCATGATCTTTTTGGGTAGTAGAATGAGGTGGGCTCTGTTAAGGCTTTCAGTTTGAGCGTTGAGGTTTTGGAAGTCCGTCATGAAGGAGTGGATGTGTCACGCCCAAGATGCGACCCTATCCTAAAGGAACTCGAAGGTCCCACCAAGGATAGAAGCGCATCTTGAAGACGCTTTTGCAAGGTGGATATCATTACATCAACATTACATAATAGATGGGGATACATACAAAAGGCATACAATGCCACACGATTACAACATCACAATGCATAAGAACACCATCCAACTACGGATGAAACACAAACAGAAACTCGAACGACATCCACCCTGCTAGCCCAGGCTGCCGACCTGGAACCTATCCCCTGATCGAAGAGGAAGCAGAAGAAGAACTCAAAGCAAGCAAGCATCGCTCTCGCGTCAAGATCATCACATAACCTGTACCTGCAACTGTTGTTGTAGTAATCTGTGAGCCACGAGGACTCAGCAATCTCATTACCATGGGTATCAAGACTAGCAAAGCTTAATGGGAAAGGAAGGGGTAAAGTGGTGAGGTTGCAGCAGCGGCTAAGCATGATATGGTGGCTAACATACGCAAATGAGAGCGAGAAGAGAAACAAAGGAACGGTCGTGAACTAGCAATGATCAAGAGGTGATCCTGAACTCCTACTTATGTCAATCATAACACAGAAACCGTGTTCACTTCCCGGACTTCGCCGAGAAGAGACCATCACGGCTACACACGCGGTTGATGCGTTTTAATTCGGATCTGGTGTCAAGTTATCTACAACCGGACATTAACAAATTCCCATCTGCCACATAACCGCGGGCACGGCTCTCGAAAGTTTAAACCCTGCAGGGGTGTCCCAACTTAGCCCATGACAAGCTCTCGCGATCAATGAAGGAATAGACCTTCTCCCAGGAAGACCCGATCAGTCTCGGAATCCCGGTTTACAAAACATTTCGACAATGGTAAAACAAGACCAGCAAAACCTCCCGGCGTGCCGACATCCTGATAGTAGCCGCGCGTATCTCGTCTCAGGCCACGACCGGATGAGCTAAGCGTACAGGTACCGACGAATCCAAGTTGCCAAGGAATGGTCCCGCACGGTGCTCTAGTTTGGACCAACACTTAGACAAGCATTGGCCCGGGGGGGCTATAATAAAGATGACCCTTGGGTTAATTACTCCAAGGGAAAAGGAGGTGGTGGTGAGGCAAATGGTAAAACCAAGGTTGGGCCTTGCTGGACAAGTTTTATTCAAAGTGAACTGTCAGGGGGGTCCCATAAATCACCCGACCGCGTTAGGAACGCAAAATCCAGGAACATAACACCGGTATGACAAAACTAGGGGGGCAAGAGTGGAACAAAACACCAGGCATAAGGCCGAGCCTTCCACCCTTTACCAAATATATAGATGCATTAATAATATAAGAGATATTGTGATATCCCAACAAAACCCTGTCCACCATGGAGAAATCTTCAACTTCACCAGCAACTAGCAACGCTATAAGAGGGGCTGAGCAAAAGCGGTAACATAGCCAAACAACGGTTTGCATAGGAAAGGTGTCAAAGGTTAGAGGTTCATGGCAATATGGGATGGCTTGATAAACAGGTAATAGGTAGCGCAGCATAGCGATAGAACGGAGCAACTAGCATAGCAATGATAGTAGTGAGATCCAGGGTAGCGGTCATCTTGCCTGAAATCCCGCAAGGGAGAAGAACGAGTCCATGAAGAAGATGAAGTCACGAAGACGAACCAAGCGTAGACGAACGAATCCTCACGATCGCAACGAAACGGGAACTATCGAGAAGAAGCACACAACATGGTAAATACACCACACATAGGCAAGACATGATGCACAACAAGCATGATGCATGACATAACTACACGAAGCTACTCATGGCAAAAGATGATGCAAACAAGAACAACACATCAAAGCAAGTTTAAATGAGGCCGGGAACAACATATAACAATTCCGGTAAGTCTTCATATGCAAATTTCGAAATTGGTCCAGAACTGAATAAACCTTATGTTCAAGTTGTTAAACAGCAAGTTAAGATGCACCAAGATGATCTACACGAAATTCTAGTCAAGTTACATATAAAGTTCATTAGATTCGGAGCTACGGCCTAGAAGATATGAGCAAAACAAGTTAAGCATGGCATTGATGCAAAATGCATAAAAACATCAAGAAAAACCCCTCAAAACAAGGATGCAACATGATAATACGGAACTACATGCAAAAACAAGCAAGTTTCATATAGAGCACATCAAAACGGAGCAACGGTTCAACACATACACTCTATACAAGTCATAGCAACAATCTGTCCAAAACAGCAACTAGGCATATTGCAAGCATCAAATCAATATGCTACAGCACCCCAACATAATAACAAAAGGAATGGGCATGAAGTACATGTAAAGCATAACAATACATGAACACTGAGCTATCTCCAGAAACAACTAGAACATGCTCAAAAGGACATGGGAAGATTGCAAATAATAACAGTTTCAGACTTATCAGGAAATAATATTAGGTTGCAATGTTTAGAGCTATCAAACAACATGATACAGGAACTTATCATGGTAAACAAAGGTATGGCATGAATCTACTAATAACATAGATCAAAAGTCCTTTACTGACCATGAGCCAAAAGGGCACGGAAAATATAATGGCACCCATGTAAACATGGCAAGTTATATTACAGATTCATACATGGCAGGAACAACAATAAGTAGGCATGTTCGTGAGCTTGAACCACTCACCACAGAGCAATACATGGCATGGAAAGGCAACCAACAGTAATAAGGCATGTTTATGAAGCTAAGCATGGCAATAGCAAGGTCATAGGGTTCATGGATCACTAGGAAAACACATGAAAACAAGTGAACTTAATGTAAACAGGCTGATAGCAACATTTTCAAGCAACTTTGGAGCAAGATAACAACAAGCTACAGCAGGCCATAATTGCAACCAAGGGTATGAATGGATAGAGCAAGACATGTGGATCAAAACATGTTTATAGAACATCTCCAGATTATGCATAGAATGACTAGTAGAAGCATGTTAACATAGCAACAAAATATAACAGAATCTGTCAGGAAAACAGCAACAGCAACTACCCTACTTAACAAGCTCGATGCACTCAGCACACAATTCACAAAAATACGTGGTTGGCACCCCTGGAAAGATGACATAGCATAGATGAAAACACATGTAGACATCAACCTCATAGGATGCACACATCAATCATGGCAAAAATGACAAATGAGCAAGTTATAACAGTTTCAGCAGATTAACATCAACATGCACTCTTCGAACAGCATTTCGGGCATCAATATGAGCTCAAATGAAAATGATGCAATGGAATGAAATGAAGTACTCGTCGAGACGAACAATTTGACATATTACACGCACGAAACAGAGCTACAGATGCAGAGATACGATGCGATGAACATGGCATGATTATGTCAGGGATTTCGGGGACTTAGCAGAAAATCTCACCCCGGGGAAATGGTTGACCGTGGCACGGATGTCGAGGCGGCAATGGATCTCGCCGGATCTCCGCCAGAGAAGATGGGGAAGATGGCCGGAGCTCGGGGAGGAGGCCGGGATGAGGCCGGGGAGGTCGGGGACGACCGGATCCGGTCCGGCCCGACCGGATCCGGGGCGTGGCGGCGGCGGCACGCGGATCTCCGGCGAGGGAACGGCCGGGGGCGGAGGAGGTCCGGCGGCGGGGTCAGCGAAGCAGGGCGGCGCGGGAGGCGCAAGGTGGCGGGGCT
>NC_041389.1:720571387-720581126 GCF_002162155.2 Triticum dicoccoides | reverse complement strand
GACAGCGCGGGCTCGCGCGGGCCTGAACCGGGTCCCGCGGGCCGCGCGGGTGGGAGGAGAGAGAGAGGGAGGCGCGGGGCTGACGTGGCGGCGGGGGATAGGTTGAGGGCGGCGGCGGAGGTGACATGGCGAGCCGTGATTGGCTCGGGCGACGTGGAAGCTGGACATGTCCGGCGGGGTTGGACATGTCCGGCGCGCGAGGGGAGCGGGGCTAGGGTTTCGTCCGCGAAAATGGAAGGGGAGGGCCTTTATATAGGTAGAGGGAGCTAGGAGAGTCCAAATGAGGAGCGGTTTTCGGCCACGCGATCGTGATCGAACGACCGAGATGATGGAGGGGAGTTAGATGGGTTTTGGGCCACTTTGGAAGGGGTGTTGGGCTGCAACAAAAGAGGGCTTTACGGTTACCCAGTTAATCGTTGGAGTACCAAACGACCTCCAAATGGCACGAAACTTGACAGGCGGTCTTCCGGTGCTATACCAAGGCCGCTTGGCAAACCTCGGTCCATTCCGAGAACGTTTAATACCCGCTCACAACAGAAGACAAAAGGGGGACGCCGGGGGACATAGGAGCGCCGGATTGCAAAACGGACAACGGGGAAAAGGCTCGGATGCATGAGACGAACACGTATGCAAAATGAGATGCACATGATGACATGATATGAAATGCATATGATGACATGGCAAAGTGCAACACGCAAGCAAATGACATGGCAACGACGGCGAATAACTGGCAGACACCTGGCGCATCGAATCCGGGGCGTTACAACACTCCTCCACTAACAAGTGATCTCGTCCCGAGATCTTAGGACCGAGACGGAATGGAAAAAGGAATGAGGCGAAACAAGAACTCAAGAGAAGAAGCAAAGAATCGAGAGCACTCGAGAATAAGAGAGGACCGACGAGAATGACAAGAATCGAAAGCTCACGGAATCAGATAGACTATGAAACCACTCGTTCTAACCGGAGTGGTTAGAATGAGAAAAGAAACAAATAGGACTGAAAGAATTTAGGTAGCACTCCCGCTGAAACATGGAGGAATAGAACACGAGCTAGAGAGGATGGAATGATACTTGATGAACTCTTGAAGAATGAATTAAATCATGAAGAATCGCCATGAAGAACTCCGGTAAACAAAAGGATGATGAGATAGAATTCAAGGATGGAAAGAATAAGATTAAGACCCTTCGATGATTTAGATGGGGCTTCCGACGAGATGGCCGAGGAAAAATTGAACTCCGGAAAAGAAAAGATGAAAACACTTGGAACTAGAATTTATTCATCAAGAACAAACTCCAAAGGAAGGGATAGCTCACTTGGATGAAATAAGAATAAGATTTATTGTATGCTTATGCTTCATCAAATTAAATTGATGACAAGCAATGGATTTTGCATACTACTTATTCTTCTTGAGAAAGAATTGAGAAGTGACATATCTCAAACTTGAGAAAGTCTTCATGAACCACCGGTAGGATAGAAAAGAACGAATGTATTAATATGATAAACAAGGAAAAGAATCTTGAACGAACCACCGTAAGAATTCAGAAATGACTGACGAAAAAGACTGAATCACCGGGAAGAATTAGAAGAACCCATATGGCCGAGGGGATTTAGATGCAAAAGAACAAAGAGATCATGAGCTGATTGAAGAATACTTGAACGAAGCACCGGAAGAATATTGAGATGAACGAAAGGACACGGATATAGAATAATTGGAGAACGAATCTGAAAACTTAGAACGAAGAAATCTTCCGAAAAGATGACCTCCGGATGATCGAGAGGGAAAGCAACTCCTGAAATACTCCGGATGGATGAAAAGAATAACTGACAAACGGAATAATTCTAGAGGATGATATGAAGCTAGAACCACGAATCTTCGGGAGAACGGACAAGATTTAGAGGAAAAACTCTTCTTCTATCTTGAAATGACGACGAGGAACACCACCAAAATTACTGAGATACTCCGGGAGAATGAAAAGCGAAGAGATTGAGCCAACAATGAAAAGAATTTGAACGAGAACTTAGAAAAGCATCTGACTGATGAAATCATACTTACGTCAGACTTGAAAAGAATTTGAGAAAAACTCCGGGGAAATTAGAAGAGTTAGGTAAGATCCTGGGAAAAGACCTGTGGGTTAGGGCCCACTGAAGAGAAAAACACCGTTGAAAAGGATTGTTGAAGAAGTAGATGATGCACCGGAACAATTGAAATATTTGAATGAGGTGACAACCTCGAATTAACCTCGAATTACTTGGAACACAGACGAAACTCCTGAGATGTCTTGAACTCCAGAATGATTGAATGGCGAGAGGCAAAAGAGCAAGGAGAACACTTGAGCCGAGGAAAAGAATGTGATCAACCCGAAAAACTTGAATTGGGTCCACCGAAAAAAGAAAGGGGTGAAGAGTGACGAACGAGACGAGAATTCACCGGTTGAAATAATTGAGGGAAGAATGAAGAGACTCCACAAGAATGAAATTGATGGTCGAAAGAGACTCAGGCTCCGGGAAGAAAAGGGTGGGAGGGCGGGAAAAACAAAGACAACTGGAAGGGAGAACCGACGAATATCTAGAAGAGAAAACACCAGTTGAAATCATTGAGAAAAGAAAGCAAAAACTTCGCACGAGTAGGATGGATACTCGATTAGGACTCCGGTTCCGAGAGGAAGAAGGGTGGGCGGGTGGGAAAAACAAGGACAACTTCGGACAGGGAAACAACATCGATCGAAAAGAGCTGAGGATTGATCTTGGCAAAGATGAAGAGGCTCGAGTCGACATGACGAGAAATGCACCGGATCAAAAGAGCTGAGAAAAACGATCGGAAAACCTACTGCATGATCCTAAAGAAAAATTTGAAGGGGAAGAGGAGTAATTCAAAACACCTACGTCAAGATTCCTCACCAGAGCGACGAAGGGACTGAGGAGTAAAAAGAATTCCTACTCTCCGATATAACTAGACTCAGAAAACAGTTTTCTTCTAGACTCAACAACGGCCAAACTACACGATCAATCAAGGGGGGCTCCTAGGGTCGGTCGAGTCTCTGATACCAACTTGTCACGCCCAAGATGCGACCCTATCCTAAAGGAACTCGAAGGTCCCACCAAGGATAGAAGCGCATCTTGAAGACGCTTTTGCAAGGTGGATATCATTACATCAACATTACATAATAGATGGGGATACATACAAAAGGCATACAATGCCACACGATTACAACATCACAATACATAAGAACACCATCCAACTACGGATGAAACACAAACAGAAACTCGAACGACATCCACCCTGCTAGCCCAGGCTGTCGACCTGGAACCTATCCCCTGATCGAAGAGGAAGCAGAAGAAGAACTCAAAGCAAGCAAGCATCGCTCTCGCGTCAAGATCATCGCATAACCTGTACCTGCAACTGTTGTTGTAGTAATCTGTGAGCCACGAGGACTCAGCAACCCCATTACCATGGGTATCAAGACTAGCAAAGCTTAATGGGAAAGGAAGGGGTAAAGTGGTGAGGTTGCAGCAGCGGCTAAGCATGATATGGTGGCTAACATACGCAAATGAGAGCGAGAAGAGAAACAAAGGAACGGTCGTGAACTAGCAATGATCAAGAGGTGATCCTGAACTCCTACTTACGTCAATCATAACACAGAAACCGTGTTCACTTCCCGGACTCCGTCGAGAAGAGACCATCACGGCTACACACGCGGTTGATGCGTTTTAATTCGGATCTGGTGTCAAGTTATCTACAACCGGACATTAACAAATTCCCATCTGCCACATAACCGCGGGCATGGCTCTCAAAAGTTTAAACCCTGCAGGGGTGTCCCAACTTAGCCCATGACAAGCTCTCGCGATCAACGAAGGAATAGACCTTCTCCCAGGAAGACCCGATCAGTCTCGGAATCCCGGTTTACAAGACATTTCGACAATGGTAAAACAAGACCAGCAAAACCTCCCGGCGTGCCGACATCCTGATAGTAGCCGCGCGTATCTCGTCTCAGGCCCCGACCGGATGAGCTAAGCGTACAGGTACCGACGAATCCAAGTTGCCAAGGAATGGTCCCGCACGGTGCTCTAGTTTGGACCAACACTTAGACAAGCATTGGCCCAGGGGGACTATAATAAAGATGACCCTTGGGTTAATTACTCCCAAGGGAAAAGTAGGTGGTGGTGAGGCAAATGGTAAAACCAAGGTTGGTCCTTGCTGGACAAGTTTTATTCAAAGCGAACTGTCAGGGGGGTCCCATAAATCACCCGACCGCGTTAGGAACGCAAAATCCGGGAACATAACACCGGTATGACGGAAACTAGGGCGGCAAGAGTGGAACAAAACACCAGGCATAAGGCCGAGCCTTCCACCCTTTACCAAATATATATATGCATTAATAATATAAGAGATATTGTGACATCCCAACAAAACCCTGTCCACCATGGAGAAATCTTCAACTTCACCTGCAACTAGCAACGCTATAAGAGGGGCTGAGCAAAAGCGGTAACATAGCTGTCGTGGTTCTAAGTCTGACAGTAGAGTGGGGGGTAGGTATGAAGAGGCAAGGTCCTAGCTATGGAGAGGTTGTAAAGACAAGAGATGTATGAGTTCAGGCCCTTCTCGGAGGAAGTAAAAGCCCTACGTCTCGGAGCCCGGAGGCGGTCGAGTGGATTATGTGTATATGTGTTACAGAGTGCCGAACCCTTCTACCTGTGGAGGGGGGTGGCTTATATAGAGTGCACCAGGACCCTAGCCGGCCCACGTAGGAGAGGCTTTAAGGTGCGTTAAGTCCGGGGCGTTACCGGTAACTCCCCACATAAAGTGTCTTTACTATCATAAAGTCTACTTAATTACAGACCGTTGCAGTGCAGAGTGCCTCTTGACCTTCTGGTTGTCGAGTGAGTCTTCGTGGTCGAGTCCTTCAAGTCAGTCGAGTGAGTCCCTCGTAGGTCGACTAGAAGGTGATCTCTTCTAAGGATGTCCCTGGGCAGGGTACTTAGATCAGGTCTGTGACCCTACCCTAGGTATATGACTCCATCATTTGCCCCCGAATGGATTGAGGCTTGAGTGATGAAGGAGTTGATGTTGTTTCCGATTAACCTTCGCATGCTAGTCGTGCGTTGCTTTGAACCAAAAAATCTCTTTGTTGATAGTGAGCAACTTTTCTTCAGTCGACTCGATCCATTCTTTTTCTTCGTCGAGTGATCTTTTGGACTTCGCTGATTTCCGAGCGACGGATCTTAGGGAATCCCGCGTTTGGCAGACTGATCTGCCGTTCGCGGATTCCGCGGGATACGGAATTTGGGGGAGCGTGCGAAGCGGAGCGGTCCGCGGCGCTCGGATGGGACGGGGCATAGACGCCTCGATCCCCGCGCCGCTTTTTTCGCCACGTACCGCGCTCGTGCAACTGTTTCAGGATATGATTAGATCGACCGGGCCCACCTGTCATCCACTCGGAAGGGATCTTATAAATGCGCCCGGCGAGGGTTTTTTGAACAATGCCTCAGCATTTTCTCTCTACTCCCTTCGCCTCCGCCCAACGCGCTCGCTCTCGCCTCCGCACAAACTCTCCTCGCGCGCCTCGCCGGTAGCCATGGTCAAGGAGAAGACGGCGGCGCTGGAACGCGCGAAGAAGGCGTCGGCGACGGAGAAGGCGAAGGGGAGATCCACCAGCCGCGGCGGGTCTTCGTCTAGATCTCGCCTGCCGAAAGGCTGGGTCCAGGGAGATTGGATCCAGTCGACCATCACGGAGACGGATCTCCTCGACATGGCCAACGAGGGCCTGATCCCTCATGGAGCTGCGAGGCTTCCGGGGAAGGAGTGGCAGCCCCAGCCGGAAGAGGGTGAGTGCGTGCTTCTGGCTACTCACGTCGACCGTGGATTCTCTTTGCCGCTGAGCGTTTTCTTCCGTGGTTTCTTGAACTTCTTTGGAGCGCAACTCCACCACTTCACCCCAAATTCTATCGCCTATCTTGCCGCGTTTGTGTCCATGTGTGAGAGTTTCCTGGGTTGTCGACCGCATTGGGGTTTGTTCAAGCACATATTCACGTGTCGCTCTCAGACCATGAAGAAGGCGAGCCCAGGCGACGAAAAAACCCGAGTTGTCCAAATGTGTGGGGGTCTGGGGATCCAAGTGAGGAACAAGAGCACCTTCCCAGCCATGACATTTCTCGAGTCAGTCAGAGGCTGGCAGTCGACCTGGTTCTACTGCCAGGATCAGTTGACGCCGGGGCAGTCGAGTGGACTCCCTCAGTTCACCATGGGCCGAGTGAACAAGCCCTCCTCTCTGAAGTTGATTCCGGAGGAGAAAGCTGACATGAAGATGCTGATGGAGCACGTAGTTCAGTTGGTTCGGGAGGGAGTGACGGGTATGGATCTCCTGGAGGTTTTCCTTAGGCGCCGTATCCAGCCTCTTCAGTTCCGGAGCCATTGTATGTGGTTGTACCGCGGGACCGAGGATAAGACTCGGGTCCATCCAGAAGCAGTCGACGATGCCACTCTGGAGAGGTGGATGGCCGCTGTTACTGGGAACAAGGATAACCCTCGTGGAGCCAGAAGGATTCCTCCACTCGACTGCCACAGTGATCCAAACAAGGTATGCCTGCTCCACTTCCCATTGTATTCTTGTCATATTCACTTCTGTTTTCTCTGCCAATCGGTCGATTGATCTTTGTCTTGATGTCCATCAGGCCCTCACTGAGCTGTACTCGATGCCCAATGGAGCATAGGCTCCGACTGAGGAGGGAGAAGCGAGCGGGGGCGAGAGCCAGGAGGAGGAGTGGGACTCGGACGCCGCTGAGGAAGATGATGATGACGATGACGATGACGACGATGATGATGATGATGAGGACGAAGAAGAGGAGGAGGAGGAGGTCGCACCATCGTGCTCGGAAAGGCGGTCGAAGCTTGTCCACGACCCTGCGACTGAACGTGGCAAGGGGGTTGCGACTGTCACTCAGTCGACCAAGCGCCCTCGGACCACCTCTCCGGCGCCGACTGAAAAGGCATCGAAGCAGCCCAGGGCGGCCCCGTCCAATCCGACCAAGCACCTGCCGAAGATGAAGGTGTCCATCCCCACCATATCAGGGTAATCATGTTGCTTAAGTCTTCTTGTTTTGCGTGAACTTTATCTCTGGTTGGCGCTGGAGTTAGTCGACTGACTCTTTGGAGTTGTAGTGCTGCTACTTCTGAGACCTCATCCCGGGCTGACGACCATGAGATGGAGGACGCAGCAACCTCAAAACCTGGTATTATACTCTTAACACCGTTTCTAGTCGACTGACTCATGATCTCTAATTCTGATTCTTTTCTGTAGCTCCATCCAATGTTGTTATCACTGTCCCTGATGATGATGAAGACGAGGAACCACTAAAGCACAGAGTGAGAAGGAAAGCGTCTGCCAGCAGGGTGCCTCAGGATGTGACTGTGCCTGAGACTCTGGTCGCGGAGGAGGAGAACACCACTCGACACACTGTGTCCTTCGCAGATCCGCTGACGAGTGCTCCGCAGCCCTCCCTCTTCACGACGCACCACGTCCCAGAGGACCAAGCTGGCGCCGCGAAGGAGGCGATACGCCAGGCAGGGATCATGATGGAGCAGTTGAAGACCATCCGGGATGCGAGCCAGGCAGCTTACGATGCCAGTTCCGCCCTTCAAAGGAATGTTCAGGTCAGTCGACCACCACTTTTCTTTCCAGAATTTATAGTAGTCACCCGCTGGGTGTGTCGATTTAAACTCCGTGTTAGCGGGGGCACGCTGAGTGCACCCGCTGGGTGTAGTCCCCAAGGCTAAGGTCGACTGCTGGCAGTCGGCCTTAGGCTTTATAATTTCAGTCTTTCCGTCATTCGACTATGGTGACTGGATTTCGAAAACCGGTCGACTGGTCGACTCAATTTAAACTCCGTGTTAGCGGGGGCACGCTGAGTGCACCCGCTGGGTGTAGTTCCCAAGGCTAAGGTCGACTGCTGGCAGTCGGCCTTAGGCTTTATAATTTCAGTCTTTCCGTCATTCGACTATGGCGAATGGATTTCGCAAACCGGTCGACTGGTCGACTCTGTCTTCAATAGGATTAGTGGGGGCACGCTGAGTGCACCCACTGGGTGTAGTCCCCGAGACTACGGTCGAATGCTTGGATTCGGCTGTAGTCTTAGAAACGCGTGATTTTTCCTTTTCCACTCGGAAGTGAATTATCTTTGACATTTAGTCGATTGGTTCTTCGCAGAACTCCTGTGACCTTGCGGCTCGCTACACTGAACTGGAAAACAAGCACATTCAGCTCGAGCTGAATTTGAAGCTGGTTCAGGAGAATCTGACGAAGGCAAAGGAGGAGACCGAAGGTATGTTTGGTGAGACCTCGGCGACTGCCTTTTCCCTTCATTTGTTTCAAAATCTGATCTTGCTGTAACTTGCAGGTAAGGTGAGGGAGGCCCAAAGGAAAAAAATACCTTGAACTAGCTGAGAGGATCAAGCTTGCCGACGAGAAGTTAGCTTCAGTTACCAAGCTTGAACAAGAAAATACCAATCTGAAAGCTGGTCTTGGGAAGAAGAAGGATCTAGAGGCCTTCCTGAGTGGTCTTGCCAAGAAGCTGTTTCTTATGCTTGAAGGTAAACCTTTACGCTCAACAATCATTTCCGACTGTGGTTTTTTCCATTCGACCATTGCCTTGACTCGGTGATCGTCCTTGCAGAATTTTGTCAAAACTTTGAAGAAGAGACTAGCCGGCTGGAACCAAACCTTGACCCCGTCAATTCTCCGGTGAACGACGAAGTTGCCATGAATGTTTTCCGACTGGAGTCCCGTGTTGCAGCTGTCGTGGACTATCTTGCAAGGCTGAAGGCCGCCACATCTCGCATCGACTCAACGCTCTGGCCCGGGGAGACACTTCAGAACGACCTTGAGTCGCTGATGGCTCGCTTGAACACGGTCCCTGGTCGAGTGCAGGAGTGGAAAAAGTCCTCGGCTCGGTGTGGTGCAGATGTTGCTCTGTGTCTGGCCCGAGTCCACTGCAAAGATGCGCGAGAAGACAAGCTGGCTGCCCTCCGAGTGTCCAACACCAAGAAACACGACTTCAGGTCCTTTATGGAAACTTTCCTTGCTGCTGCCACTCGGATCGCAGATGGAATTGATCTTGATGAGTTCGTTGCACCTTCCAGCCCTCCACAGGAGGGGTAAAAAACTTCTTCTAAGCTCGACGCTTTAAATTTGCCTCGGTATGCCGAGTGGAGTTGTAATCGATAAACCTTAACAGGCTTAGCGCCTGAGCACTTTCGATCTGAACTTGAATTTGGTGTTTGAATATGATTGCTTTTGGCTCGAAATGTCTTTTGCAGGTTCAAAGCAAGACGCTCACTGCAGTCGACTCATTCCTTAATCCACTTAGGCGAGCGCTGGGCTGCAGCTAAGCCTCCCGAGTGAGAGGTTTGCTCTTCACTCGGTAGGATTTCTATATCTTAGGCGAGCATTGGGCTGCAGCTAAGCCCCCGAGTGAGAGGTTTGCTCTTCACTCGGTAGGATTTTTTATATCTTAGGCGAGCACTAGGCTGCAGCTAAGCCCCCGAGTGAGAGGTTTGCTCTTCACTCGGTAGGATTTTCATAACTTAGGCGAGCACTGGGCTGCAGCTAAGCCCCCGAGTGAGAGGTTTGCTCTTCACTCGGTAGGATTTTTTATAACTTAGGCGAGTACTTGGACTGCAGCTAAGCCTCCGAGTGGAAGTCTGGCTTACCACTCGGTAGGATTTTTATATCTCAGGCGAGCACTG
>NC_041389.1:720552299-720570638 GCF_002162155.2 Triticum dicoccoides | reverse complement strand
TATCTTAGGCGAGCACTGAGCTGCAACTAAGCCCCCGAGTGAGAGGTTTGCTCTTCACTCGGTAGGATTTTTTATATCTTAGGCGAGCACTGGGCTGCAGCTAAGCCCCCGAGTGAGAGGTTTGCTCTGCACTCGGTAGGATTTTTTATATCTTAGGCGAGTACTTGGACTGCAGCTAAGCCCCCGAGTGAGAGGTTTGCTCTTCACTCGGTAGGATTTTTTATATCTTAGGCGAGTACTTGGACTGCAGCTAAGCCTCCGAGTGAGAGGTTTGCTCTTCACTCGGTAGGATTTTTTATAACTTAGGCGAGCACTGGGCTGCAGCTAAGCCTCCGAGTGGAAGTCTTGCTTACCACTCGGTAGGATTTTTATAACTTAGGCGAAACGGGTTCACAGCTAAGCCTCCGAGTGGGAGGTTTGCTCTTCACTCGGTAGGATTTTTTATAACTTAGGCGAAACGGGTTCGCAGCTAAGCCTCCGAGTGGGAGTCTGGCTCACCACTCGGTAAGGATTTTTATAACTTAGGCGAAACGGATTCGCAGCCAAGCCTCCGAGTGGGAGTCTGGCTCACCACTCGGTAAGGATTTTTACAAACTTAGGCGAAACGGATTCGCGGCTAAGTCACCCACTGAGGGGAAAATTTTATTGGACAAAAATAAAAAGTGACAAAAATCATGGAGGAACTATGACACTATTATTTTGAAATCCATGAACTACAGGAGTACTTTATTGCAACTCATCCGAGTGATAAACTTAAGTGTAAAATGGGCGGAGAAGTTCCGCGTTCCAAGCTCGGGGCTCGTCGATATTATGTTCGACGTTGTAAAGACGGTATGCCCCGTTGTGGAGAACTTTGGTGACGATGAAGGGTCCTTCCCAAGAAGGAGCAAGCTTGTGTGGTTTCTTCTGATCCACTCGGAGAACTAAATCTCCTTCCTGGAAGGCTCGACCCCTCATATTTCTGGCGTGGAAACAACGCAAATCTTGTTGGTAGATGGTCGATCGGATCAGAGCCATCTCCCTTTCTTCCTCTAAAAGGTCGACTGCGTCCTGCCGCGCTTGTTCAGCTTCTGCTTCGTTGTAGATCTCGACTCGAGGAGCATTGTGGAGAAGATCACTCAGCAAGACTGCTTTAGCTCCGTAGACCAAGAAGAATGGAGTTCTTCCGGTCGACCGATTAGGTGTGGTCCGCAGTCCCCAAAGCATCGAGGGAAGTTCGTCGACCCAAGCTCCAGCTGCATGCTTGAGATCACGCATCAGTCGGGGTTTCAATCCCTTGAGAATCAGACCATTGGCTCGCTCTGCTTGTCCATTCGACTACGGATGGGTGACTGAAGCGTAGTCGACTCGTGTGCCTTGAGAGTTGCAGAAATCCCTGAATTCTTCGGAGTCAAAGTTCGACCCATTATCCGTAATGATGTTGTGCGGGACTCCATATCTGAATATCAGTTCCCTGATGAAGCTAACAGCAGCACCGGTGTCAAGGTTCTTGATTGGTTTAGCCTCAATCCACTTGGTGAACTTGTCGACTGCCACCAGTACATGCGTGAAGCCACTTCGCCCTGTTCTCAAGGGACCGACCATGTCCAATCCCCATACTGCGAAAGGCCAGACGAGTGGAATGGTCTTCAGAGCTGATGCAGGCTTGTGTGACATATTCGAGTAGAACTGACATCCTTCGCACTTATCCACTATTTCCTTTGCCATCTCATTCGCCTTTGGCCAGTAAAATCCAGCTCGGTATGCTTTGGCCACGATGGTCCGAGAGGACGCATGATGACCACAGGTCCCCGAGTGGATATCATTGAGGATGATTCAACCTTCTTCTGGTGTTATGCACTTCTGACCAACTCCAGTCGCGCTTTCTCTGTATAACTGTCCTTTGATTACGGTAAAGGCTTTAGATCGACGGACGATCTGTCGAGCATCTTCCTCATCCTCTGGAAGCTCTTTTCTCAGGATATACGCGATATATGGAACTGTCCAGTCAGGAATGACCACCAAGACCTCCATGATCAAGTCGACCACTGCTGGGACTTCAACTTCAGTCGGATCTGTGGCACTCTTGGGCTGTGGAGTTTCTTCGGTGAAAGGATCTTCTTTGACTGAAGGAGTGTGTATATGCTCCAAGAACACACCACTCGGAATGGCTCCTCTCTTGGAACCTATCTTTGCTAGTTCATCAGCTGCTTGATTTTTCAGTCGGGGTATATGATGGAGCTCCAACCCCTCGAACTTCTTTTCCAGCTTCCTCACTGCGCTGCAGTATCCAGTCATGGCTGGGCTTCTCACGTCCCACTCCTTCATCACTTGGTTGACCACTAAATCTGAGTCGCCATAGAACATCAGGCGACAGACGCCGAGTGAAATGGCCATGCGCAATCCGTATAAGAGGGCCTCATACTCTGCCTCATTGTTGGAGGAATCAAAGTAAATCTGGAGCACATATCTGAGCTTATCTCCTCTGGGGGAAACCAGGACAACCCCAGCACCGCAACCATTCAACATCTTAGAGCCATCAAAAAACATGGTCCGATGCTCCGAGTGAACTTCAGTCGGTTGCTGTTGTTCAATCCACTCGGCGAGGAAATCTGCTATTGCCTGGGACTTAATGGCTTTTTTTGCCTCAAACTTGATATCAAGGGGAAGAAGTTCAATCGCCCATTTCGCCACTCTACCAGTTGCATCTCTGTTGTGCAAAATCTCTGATAGTGGAGCGTCGCTGACGACTGTGATGGAATGATCAGAGAAATAATGAGCAACCTTCTTTGTGGTCATGTATATGTTGGGTAACGTTGCAAAAAACAAAAAATTTCCTACTCGTTTCACCAAGATCATCTAGGAGTTCATCTAGCAACGAGTGATTAGATGCATCTACATACCTTTGTAGATCGCGCACGTAAGCGTTCAAAAGAACGGTGATGATGTAGTCGTACTCGACGTGATCCAAATCACCGATGACCAGCGCCGAACGGACGGCACCTCCGCGTTCAACACACGTACGGGACGGGAGACGTCTCCTCCTTCTTGATCCAGCAAGGGGGAAGGAGAGGTTGATGAAGATCCAGCAGCACGACGGCGTGGTGGTGGATGCAGGGTGTCACAGCAGCAGGGCTTCGCCGAGACTACGAGGGAGAGACGTAACGGGGGGAGGTGGAGGCGCCAGGGGCTGGTGTATGAAGTCCCTCCTCTCCCCCACTATATATAGGGGTGCCAGGGGGGCGCCGGCCCTAGTAGATGAGATCTACTAGGGGGGGCGGCGGCCTAGGGGAGGTTTCCCTCCCCCCCAAGGCACCTAGGGGTGCCTTCCACCACTAGGACTCCTCCTAGGGGGAAACCCTAGGCGCATGGGCCTATAGGGGCTGGTGCCCTTGGCCCATGATGGCCAAGGCGCACCCCCTACAGCCCATGTGGCCCCCCGGGACAGGTGGCCCCACCCAGTGGACCCCCGGGACCCTTCCGGTGGTCCCGGTACAATACCGATAACCCCGAAACTTGTCCCGATGCCCGAAATAGCACTTCCTATATATAATTCTTTACCTCCGGACCATTCCGGAACTCCTCGTGACGTCCGGGATCTCATCCGGGACTCCGAACAACATTCGGGTTTCTGCATATACATATCTTCATAACCCTAGCGTCACCGAACCTTAAGTGTGTAGACCCTACGGGTTCGGGAGACAAGCAGACATGACCGAGACGACTCTCCGGTCAATAACCAACAGCGGGATCTGGATACCCATGTTGGCTCCCACATGATCCACGATGATCTCATCGGATGAACCACGATGTCGAGGATTTAATCAATCCCGTACGCTATTCCCTTTGTCTATCGATATGTTACTTGCCCGAGATTCGATCGTCGGTATCCCAATACCTCGTTCAATCTCGTTACCGGCAAGTCACTTTACTCGTACCGTAATGCATGATCCCATGACCAGACACTTGGTCACTCTGAGCTCATTATGATGATGCATTACCGAGTGGGCCCAGTGATACCTCTCCGTCATACGGAGTGACAAATCCCAGTCTTGATCCATGTCACCCAACAGACACTTTCGGAGATACCCGTAGTCTACCTTTATAGTCACCCAGTTACGTTGTGACGTTTGGCATACCCAAAGCACTCCTACGGTATCCGGGAGTTACACGATCTCATGGTCTAAGGAAAAGATACTTGACATTGGAAAACTCTAGCAAACGAACTATACGATCTTGTGCTATGTTTAGGATTGGGTCTTGTCCATCACATCATTCTCCCAATGATGTGATCTCGTTATCAATGACATCCAGTGTCCATAGTCAGGAAACCATGACTATCTGTTGATCAACGAGCTAGTCAACTAGAGGCTCACTAGGGACATGTCGGTGTCTCTTATTCACACATGTATTACGATTTCCGGATAACACAATTATAGCATGAATAAAGACAATTATCATGAACAAGGAAATATAATAATAATGCTTTTATTATTGCCTCTAGGGCATATTTCCAACAGTCTCCCACTTGCACTAGAGTCAATAATCTAGTTACATTGTAATGAATCGAACACCCATAGAATTCTGGTGTTGATCATGTTTTGCTCTAGGGAGAGGTTTAGTCAACGGATCTGCTATATTCAGGTCCGTAGGTACTTTACAAATCTCTATGTCTCCATCTTGAACATTTTCATGAATGGAGTTGAAGCGACGCTTGATGTGCCTTGTCTTCTTGTGAAACCTGGGCTCCTTGGCAAGTGCAATAGCTCCAGTGTTGTCACAGAAGAGCTTGATCGGCCCCGACGCATTGGGTATGACTCCTAGGTCGGTGATGAACTCTTTCACCCATATTGCTTCATGTGCTGCCTCCGAGGCTGCCATGTACTCCGCTTCACATGTAGATCCCGCCACGACGCTTTGCTTGCAACTGCACCAGCTTACTGCCCCACCATTCAAAATATACATGTATCCGGTTTGTGACTTAGAGTCATCCAGATCTGTGTCGAAGCTAGCGTCGACGTAACCCTTTACGACGAGCTCTTCATCACCTCCATAAACGAGAAACATTTCCTTAGTCCTTTTCAGGTACTTCAGGATATTCTTGACCGCTGTCCAGTGTTCCTTGCCGGGATTACTTTGGTACCTTCCTACCAAACTGACGGCAAGGTTAACATCAGGTCTGGTACACAGCATGGCATACATAATAGAACCTATGGCTGAGGCATAGGGGATGACGCTCATCTCTTCTATATCTTCTGCCGTGGTCGGACATTGAGCTGAGCTCAATTTCATACCTTGTAACACAGGCAAGAACCCCTTCTTGGATTGATCCATATTGAACTTCTTCAATATCTTATCAAGGTATGTGCTTTGTGAAAGACCTATGAGGCGTCTTGATCTATCTCTATAGATTTTGATGCCTAATATATAAGCAGCTTCTCCAAGGTCCTTCATTGAAAAACTTTTATTCAAGTAGGCCTTGATGCTGTCCAAGAGTTCTATATCATTTCCCATCAAAAGTATGTCATCTACATATAATATGAGAAATCCTACAGAGCTCCCACTCACTTTCTTGTAAACGCAGGCTTCTCCATAAGTCCGTGTAAACCCAAACGCTTTGATCATCTCATCAAAGCGAATGTTCCAACTCCGAGATGCTTGCACCAGCCCATAAATCGAGCGTTGGAGCTTGCACACTTTGTCAGCATTCTTAGGATCGACAAAACCTTCCGGCTGTATCATATACAATTCTTCCTTAAGGAAACCATTAAGGAATGCCGTTTTGACGTCCATTTGCCATATTTCGTAATCATAGAATGCGGCAATTGCTAACATGATTCGGACGGACTTTAGCTTCGCTACCGGCGAGAAAGTCTCATCGTAGTCAACCCCTTGAACTCGTCGATAACCCTTAGCGACAAGCCGAGCTTTATAGATGGTCACATTACCATCCGCGTCTGTCTTCTTCTTAAAGATCCATTTATTTTCTATGGCTCGCCGCTCAACGGGCAAGTCAGTCAAAGTCCATACTTTGTTTTAATACATGGATCCTATCTCGGATTTCATGGCTTCCAGCCATTTGTCGGAATCCGGGCCCGCCATCGCTTCTTCATAGTTCGAAGGTTCACCATTGTCTAACAGCATGATTTCCAAGACAGGGTTGCCGTACCACTCTGGTGCGGAACGTGTCCTTGTGGACCTTCGAATTTCAGTAGGGGCTTGATCAGAAGTATCTTGATCATTGTCATTAACTTCCTCTCTAGTCGGTGCAGGCACCTCAGGAACATTTTCTTGAGTTGCACCATTTTCCGGTTCAAGAGGTAATACTTCATCAAGCTCTACTTTCCTCCCACTTACTTCTTTCGAGAGAAACTCTTTCTCCAGAAAGGACCCATTCTTGGCAACAAAGATCTTGCCTTCGGATCTGAGGTAGAAGGTGTACCCAATAGTTTCTTTTGGGTATCCTATGAAGACGCATTTTTCCGATTTGGGTTCGAGCTTTTCAGGTTGAAGTTTCTTGACATAAGCATCGCATCCCCAAACTTTTAGAAACGACAGCTTAGGTTTCTTCCCAAACCATAATTCATACGGTGTCGTCTCAACGGATTTCGACAGAGCCCTATTTAAAGTGAATGCGGCAGTCTCTAAAGCATAGCCCCAAAAAGAAAGCGGTAAATTGGTAAGAGACATCATAGATCGCACCATATCTAACAGAGTGCGATTACGATGTTCGGACACACCATTACGCTGAGGTGTTCCAGGCGGCGTGAGTTGTGAAACTATTCCACATTTTCTTAAGTGTGCCCCAAACTCGTGACTCAAGTACTCTCCTCCACGATCTGATCGTAGAAACTTGATTTTCCTGTCACGTTGATTTTCAACCTCACTCTAAAATTCCTTGAACTTTTCAAAGGTTTCAGACTTGTGTTTCATTAAGTAGATATACCCATACCTACTTAAATCATGAGTGAGGGTGAGAACATAACGATAGCCACCGCGAGCCTCAACACTCATTGGACCGCACACATCAGTATGTATGATTTCCAATAAGTTGGTTGCTCGCTCCATTGTTCCTGAGAACGGAGTCTTGGTCATTTTACCCATAAGGCATGGTTCGCATGTGTCAAATGATTCATAATCAAGAGACTCTAAAAGTCCATCAGCATGGAGCTTCTTCATGCGTTTGACACCTATGTGACCAAGGCGGCAGTGCCACAGGTATGTGGGACTATCATTATCAACCTTACTTCTTTTGGTACTCACATTATGAACATGTGTAGCATCACGTTCGAGATTCATAAAGAATAAACCATTCACCATAGGAGCATGACCATAAAACATATCTCTCATAAAAATGGAACAACCATTATTCTCAGATTTAAAAGAGTAGCCATCTCGAATTAAACGAGATCCTGATACAATGTTCATGCTCAAAGCTGGTACTAAATAACAATTATTAAGGTTTAAAACTAATCCCGAAGGGAGATGCAGAGGTAGCGTGCCGACGGCGATCACATTGACCTTGGAACCATTCCTGACGCGCATCGTCACCTCGTCCTTTGCCAGTTTCCGCTTATTCCGCAGCCCCTGCTTTGAGTTACAAATGTGAGCAACTGCACCGGTATCAAATACCCAGGAGCTACTACAGGCACTAGTAAGGTACACATCAATTACATGTATATCACATATACCTTTTGTTTTGCCGGCCTTCTTATCCGTAAGTACTTAGGGCAGTTCCGCTTCCAGTGACCCCTTCCCTTGCAATAAAAGCACTCAGTCTCGGGCTTGGGTCCATTCTTTGGCTTCTTCCCGGCAGCTTGCTTGCCGGGCGCGGCAACCTCCTTGCCATCCTTCTTGAAGTTCTTTTTACCCTTGCCTTTCTTGAACTTAGTGGTTTTATTGACCATCAACACTTGATGTTCCTTCCTGACTTCTACCTCTGCTGATTTCAGCATAGCAAATACTTCAGGAATGGTCTTTTCCATCCCCTGCATATTGACGTTCATCACAAAGCTCTTGTAGCTTGGTGGAAGCGACTGGAGGATTCTGTCAATGACCGCATCATCCGGGAGATTAACTCCCACCTGAGTCAACCGGTTATGCAACCCAGACATAGTGAGTATGTGCTCACTGACAGAACTGTTTTCCTCCATCTTACAGCTGAAGAATTTGTCAGAGACTTCATATCTCTCGACCCGGGCATGAGCTTGGAAAACCATTTTCAGCTCTTCGAACATCTCATATGCTCCATGTCTCTCAAAACGCTTTTGGAGCCCCGGCTCTAGGCTGTAAAGCATGCCGCACTGAACGAGGGAGTAGTCATCGAAACGTGCCTGCCAAGCATTCATAACATCTTGTTCTGCAGGGAGAACGGGTGCGTCACCAAGCGGTGCTTGTAGGACATAATCTTTCTTGGCAGCTATGAGGATGATCCTCAGGTTCCGGACCCAGTCCGTATAGTTGCTGCCATTGTCTTTCAGCTTGGTTTTCTCTAGGAACGCGTTGAAGTTGAGGACTACGTTGGCCATTTAATCTACAAGACATATTGTAAAATATTTAGACTAAGTTCATGATAATTAAGTTCAACTAATCAAATTATTAATGAACTCCCACTTAGATTAGACATCCCTCTAGTCATCTAAGTATTACATGATCCGAGTTAAACTAGACCGTGTCTGATCATCACGTGAGACGGACTAGTCAACATCGGTGAACATCTTCATGTTGATCGTATCTTCTATACGACTCATGCTCGACCTTGCGGTCTTCCGTGTTCCGAGGCCATGTCTGTACATGCTAGGCTCGTCAAGTCAACCTAAGTGTTTGCATGTGTAAATCTGTCTTACACCCGTTGTATGTGAACGTCTGAATAAAACACCCGATCATCACGTGGTGTTTTGAAACAGCGAACTGTCGCAACGGTGCACAGTTAGGGGGAACACTTCTTGAAATTAGTATGAGGGATCACCTTATTTACTACCGTCGTTCTAAGTAAACAAGATGCAAAACATGATAAACATCACATGCAATCAAATAATAAACGTGACATGATATGGCCAATATCACATAGCTCCTTTGATCTCCATCTTGGGGCTCCATGATCATCTTGTCACCGGCTTGACACCATGATCTCCATCATCATGATCTCCATCATCGTGTCTCCATGAAGTTGCTCGCCAACTATTACTTCTACTACTATGGCTAACGCGTTTAGCAATAAAGTAAAGTAATTTACATGGCGTTTCTTGATGACACGCAGGTCATATAAAAGAATAAAGACAACTCCTATGGCTCCTGCCGGTTGTCATACTCATCGACATGCAAGTCGTGATTCCTACTACAATAGCATGAACATCTCATACATCACATATAGATCATTCATCATTCATCACAACTTTGGCCATATCATATCACAAACCACTTGCTGCAAAAACAAGTTAGACGTCCTCTAATTGTTGTTGCAAGTTTTACGTGGCTGAATTAGGGTTCTAGCAAGAACGTTTTCTTACCTACGTTAAAGCCACAACGTGATTTGTCAACTTCTATTTACCCTTCATAAGGACCCTGTTCATCGATTCCGCTCCAACTAAAGTAGGAGAGACAGACACCCGCCAGCCACCTTATGCAACTAGTGCATGTTAGTCGGTGGAACCGGTCTCACGTAAGCGTACGTGTAAGGTTGGTCCGGGCCGCTTCATCCCACAATACCGCTGAAGCAAGAAAGGACTAGTAACGGCAAGAAAGTTGACAAATCTACGCCCACAACAAATTGTGTTCTACTCGCGCAAGAAGAACTACACATAGACCTAGCTCATGATGCCACTGTTGGGTAACGTTGCAGAAAACAAAAAATTTCCTACTCGTTTCACCAAGATCATCTAGGAGTTCATCTAGCAACGAGTGATTAGATGCATCTACATACCTTTGTAGATCGCGCACGGAAGCGTTCAAAAGAACGGTGATGATGTAGTCGTACTCGACGTGATCCAAATCACCGATGACCAGCGCCGAACGGACGGCACCTCCGCGTTCAACACACGTACGGGACGGGAGACGTCTCCTCCTTCTTGATCCAGCAAGGGGGAAGGAGAGGTTGATGAAGATCCAGCAGCACGACGGCGTGGTGGTGGATGCAGGGCGTCACAGCAGCAGGGCTTCGCTGAGACTACGAGGGAGAGACGTAACGGGGGGGGTGGAGGCGCCAGGGGCTGGTGTAAAATCCCTCCTCTCCCCCCCACTATATATAAGGGTGCCAAGGGGGGGGCGCCAGCCCTAGTAGATGGCATCTACTAGGGGGGCGGCGGCCAAGGGGAGGTTTCCCTCCCCCCCAAGGCACCTAGGGGTGCCTTCCACCACATGGACTCTTCCATGGTGGAAACCCTAGGCGCATGGGCCTATAGGGGCTGGTGCCCTTGGCCCATCTAGGCCAAGGCGCACCCCCTACAGCCCATGTGGCCCCCCGGGACAGGTGGCCCCACCCGGTGGACCCCCGGGACCCTTCCGGTGGTCCCGGTACAATACCGATAACCCCGAAACTTGTCCCGATGCCCGAAATAGCACTTCCTATATATAATTCTTTACCTCCGGACCATTCCGGAACTCCTCGTGACGTCCGGGATCTCATCCGGGACTCCGAACAACATTCGGGTTTCTGCATATACATATCTTCATAACCCTAGCGTCACCGAACCTTAAGTGTGTAGACCCTACGGGTTCGGGAGACAAGCAGACATGACCGAGACGACTCTCCGGTCAATAACCAACAGCGGGATCTGGATACCCATGTTGGCTCCCACATGCTCCACGATGATCTCATCGGATGAACCACGATGTCGAGGATTTAATCAATCCCGTACGCTATTCCCTTTGTCTATCGATATGTTACTTGCCCGAGATTCGATCGTCGGTACCCCAATACCTCATTCAATCTCGTTACCGGCAAGTCACTTTACTCGTACCGTAATGCATGATCCCGTGACCAGACACTTGGTCACTCTAAGCTCATTATGATGATGCATTACCGAGTGGGCCCAGTGATACCTCTCCGTCATACGGAGTGACAAATCCCAGTCTTGATCCATGTCACCCAACAGACACTTTCGGAGATACCCGTAGTCTACCTTTATAGTCACCCAGTTATGTTTTGACGTTTGGCATACCCAAAGCACTCCTACGGTATCCGAGAGTTACACGATCTCATGGTCTAAGGAAAAGATACTTGACATTGGAAAACTCTAGCAAACGAATTATACGATCTTGTGCTATGTTTAGGATTGGGTCTTGTCCATCACATCATTCTCCCAATGATGTGATCTCGTTATCAATGACATCCAGTGTCCATAGTCAGGAAACCATGACTATCTGTTGATCAACGAGCTAGTCAACTAGAGGCTCACTAGGGACATGTCGGTGTCTGTTATTCACACATGTATTACGATTTCCGGATAACACAATTATAGCATGAATAAAGACAATTATCATGAACAAGGAAATATAATAATAATGCTTTTATTATTGCCTCTAGGGCATATTTCCAACAGTATATTCCATACACAAGCTTCTGATAATGAGGATATCTCTGCTTGGATGGAGTCAAGACTTCAGACAAATAATACACTCGGCGCTGAACTTTGAAAGCTTTTCCTTCTTCTTCCCGCTCGACCGTAAGCACTGTACTGACGACTTGTCCTGTGGCTGCTATATAAAGCAACAGAGGCTCTTTGCTGATTGGAGCAGCAAGCACCGGCTGGGTGGAGAGCAGAGCTTTTAGCTCGGCAAACGCTGCATCAGCTTCTGGAGTCCACTCGAACTTGTCTGCCTTCTTCATCAGTCGGTAATGAGGCAATGCCTTTTCACCGAGTCGTGAGATGAATCGACTTAATGCGGCCAAGCATCCAGTAAGCTTCTGGACATCGTGCACTCGCACAGGGCGTTTCATTCGGAGAATAGTGCCGATCTTTTCTGGATTAGCATCGATCCCTCGCTCGGAAATGAGAAAACTGAGTAACTTGCCACCAGGAACTCCGAATGTGCACTTTGATGGATTGAGCTTGATATCATACCTTCTGAGGTTGGCAAATGTTTCGGCGAGGTCAGCGAGCAGGTCGGAACCCTTTCGTGACTTGACAACGATATCATCCATATACGCTTCCACATTCCGACTGATTTGAGTGAGTAAACACTTCTGAATCATTCGCATAAATGTGGCTCCAGCATTCTTAAGGCCGAATGGCATGGTGATATAGCAGAAGCACCCGAATGGAGTGATGAAAGCTGTTTTTACCTCGTCGGGTCCGTATAGACGGATCTGGTGGTACCCGGAATAGGCGTCTAGAAAAGACAATCTCTCGCATCCCGCGGTCGAGTCAATAATTTGATCTATGCGAGGGAGAGGAAAATGATCTTTCGGGCAGGCCCGGTTGATGTGCTTGAAATCAATGCACATTCGGAGCGATTTGTCCTTCTTAGGAACCATGACGACATTAGCGAGCCACTCGGAGTGGTATATCTCTCGGATAAATCCTGCCGCCAACAGTCGAGCCACTTCCTCACCAATGGCTTTTCTCTTCTGGATGGCGGACCGCCGAAGATGCTCTTTGACTGGTTTTGCTGATGAGTCGACTCTTAAGCGATGCTCAGCCAGTCCCCTGGGAACACCTGGCATGTCAGCGGGCTTCCATGCAAAAATGTCCCAGTTCTCATGGAGGAACTGGATGAGCGCTTCTTCCTATTTCGGGTCGAGTGTTGTGGATATGTGGGTCGGGGCTGCATCGGGGTCGGTCGGGTGAATGTGAACAGGCTTCGTCTCACCGGCCGACTGAAATGCAGATTCTGTGGCGGGTTTCTTGGATCGCAGCAAATCACTCGGATCTGCGTTTTGCTTGTATTCTTCAAACTCGACCGCTGTCACCTGGGAATCAGCAATCTTTGAGCCCTTCTGAAAGCACTCTTCTGCCTTTTTCCGATCACCGGTGACAGTGATCACTCCTTTGGGGCTGGGCATCTTCAATTTGAGGTACACGTAACATGGTTGAGCCATGAACCGTGCATAAGCTGGTCTCCCCAAAATGGCATGATATGCACTCTGAAAATCTACGACCTCAAACGTCAACTTCTCTTTGCGAAAATGTTTCGAATCACCGAACACCACGTCCAGAGCTATTTGGCCGAGTGACTCGGCTTTCTTCCCTGGTATAACTCCATGAAAGCTCATGTTACTGGTGCTCAGTCGTGACATCGAAATGCCCATTCCTTTCAGTGTGTCTGCATACAACAAATTCAGCCCACTACCACCGTCCATCAGCACCTTCGTCAGTCGAGTGCCTTCGACCACTGGATCGACCACCAAAGCTTGCCTCCCAGGGGTGGCAATATGAGTCGGGTGATCAGATTGGTCGAATGTGATGGGTGTTTGGGACCATCTCAGATAATTTGCTTTTGCTGGGGCAACCATGTTCACCTCACGGTTGATGACTTTCAATCGACTCTTGCTTTCCACATCAGCAAAGATCATCAGAGTGGAGTTGATATGCGGATATCCTTCCTCACTGTCCTCCTTGTCTTCGGCCTTGTCTGACTCCTTCTCCTTGTCTTTAGACTGTTTTCCTTGAAACTGCTGGATCAGAAGTCGACATTGGCGAGTGGTATGCTTTGGGTAAATGATATTCCCCTCTTCATCTTTCTTTGTGTGGATGTGACACGGCATGTCCATCACGTCGTTCCCTTCTTTATCCTTTATTTTCTTAGGATTCCAGGATCCTTTCGGTTTCCCTTTAAACTTTCCCTGAGTCACGGCCAGAGCCTCTCCAGGAGCTGCCGGTTCAGCCTTTCGCTTCTGTTTCCGACTGGTGTTTCCCTTCTCCGACTGGCTCGGCTTGTGCTTGCCGCTTGGGAGTCGGTCTTCTTCTTCGCCGTTGGCGTACTTGGTAGCAATCTCCATCATCCGACTCAGGGTCATGTCTCCAGGTCGACCAAATTTCAAACTCAATTCTCTGTTCTTGACACCATCCTTGAAGGCGGAGACTGCCTGATGATCAGACACATTCTCCACGGTATGGTGCAAAGTGATCCATCTCTGAATATACTCCCTGAGAGTCTCGTTTGTCTTCTGCACGCAGACTTGCAGCTCCGTCAATCCAGCCGGTCGCTTGCAAGTTCCTTCAAACGTTCTGATGAACACTCGGGACAGATCTTCCCAAGTGTAAATGCTGCTAGGAGGTAACTGAGTCAACCATGCTCTGGCAGAACCTTCCAACATGAGGGGCACCTGTTTCATGGCCACCTCATCATTCCCACCACCAATCTGAACCGCCACTCGGTAGTCCTCAAGCCAAGTTTCAGGCTTAGACTCACCAGTGAACTTGCTGACTCCTATTGCTAACCTGAAATTGGGAGGGATCAGTACGGCTCTGATAGCTCCGCTGAAACATTCCGGACCAGAAACATACACTCGACTGCTCGTAGGCGCATCTCTGTCGAGTCCACCTCGATGGGCTCTGTTCCGGTCGACCAAGCCTTGCACGATAATGGATCGCGCGTCGAAGCCTGGTTCTCTGGGGTCGACTGGAACTCTTCGCCCCGCACTGAGCTGACGTCTGTCATCTTGCTGCCGAGGAGCGTAAGACCCACCCCTCGGAGGGGAATTGGGCACTTGACGCCTATCATCTCGGTCGAGTCGGTCTCCATTTTGGTCTCGCCGATTCTCGCGCCCTTCACGCCGCGGAGGCGATCTGGGGCTGTGAGCCGACTGAACCGTATTCGCAGTGACGGATCGACTGTGAATTCTGTTGCGCGACTGCGACACGGCCGAATTCTGATCACCTGCTGCCCGGAGCAGATCCCTGATCTGCATCAAGCCTCTGCTAGCTTCCGACTGAGAGGGCTGGATGGACTCTGCAATACGGGTCGCAGCTGCTAAATTCTGAACTGGGGTTCGATATACCTGACTCGGCGGGAAGAGTTGACGTCGACTGGTGTCGGGAACTCGCTGCCATGCGCGCTCGTCGAGTGCTCGCTAAAGATTCTCCAGGCGAGTGTGTTCGGCCAAGTTGGCCAAACGTGCCTCCTCCAAGGCGCGAGCCTCGGGGGTTTCTCCTGCGATGGGAGTACGCAGGGCATCCACGTTCCTGGGGCGAAGTTCCTCTCTTTGCAGAGAGTCGAGTGGCTCGGGCTGGTACTCTTCGTGGTCTCGTGCGGGGTCGCCTCCGTCGCCTGCCCCACCATCACGGGTGAAGCCAGGGGGACTGCGGGGCCCGTCGACCATCAGGATTTCCGCCGCTGGATCACTGCTATCGCACTCGGATGCAGTCTCTACGAAGCCAGTCGACAGATCGAACAGGCCGTAAAGAGATTCGTCGGGCTCGATTGCCGCAACTTGGGTGGTGGCCGTCTGGCGAGCCACCGCGTGCCTCACCCACCGCTGAAGCCTCGACCGGCCCGAGCGCTTGCGCTGGCGGGAGACCGGGAGGGTGGCCGATGGGGGAGTCGACCGATACAGGGTCGACGGTTGCCACAGCAGAACACCGCGGACACATGCGCGAAAATGCGTCGCACCGCGGACGGGGAGCGCATCAACGTCGAGTGGTGCCTCCTGGAGCCAGCCGGAGTCATCGGCGATGAAGGTGAGAGCACCGAGACGGATCTCTCGACCCTCGACCAAAACTCCAGCAGCCACCATGATGAAAGTACACGGAAGAATCGCAACTTCTCCACAAAATCGCTAAAACACCTGCCCCACGGTGGGCGCCAACTGTCGTGGTTCTAAGTCTGACAGTAGAGTGGGGGGTAGGTATGAAGAGGCAAGGTCCTAGCTATGAAGAGGTTGTAAACACAAGAGATGTACGAGTTCAGGCCCTTCTCGGAGGAAGTAAAAGCCCTACGTCTCGGAGCCTGGAGGCGGTCGAGTGGATTATGTGTATATGTGTTACAGAGTGCCGAACCCTTCTACCTGTGGAGGGGGGTGGCTTATATAGAGTGCGCCAGGACCCCAGCCGGCCCACGTAGGAGAGGGTTTAAGGTGCGTTAAGTCCGGGGCGTTACCGGTAACGCCCCACATAAAGTGTCTTTACTATCATAAAGTCTACTTAATTACAGACCGTTGCAGTGCAGAGTGCCTCTTGACCTTCTGGTGGTCGAGTGAGTCTTCGTGGTCGAGTCCTTCAAGTCAGTCGAGTGAGTCCCTCGTAGGTCGACTGGAAGGTGATCTCTTCTAAGGATGTCCCTGGGCAGGGTACTTAGATCAGGTCTGTGACCCTACCCTAGGTATATGACTCCATCAATAGCCAAACAATGGTTTGCATAGGAAAGGTGTCAAAGGTTAGAGGTTCATGGCTATATGGGATGGCTTGATAAACAGGTAATAGGTAGCGCAGCATAGCGATAGAACGGAGCAACTAGCATAGCAATGATAGTAGTGAGATCCAGGGTAGCGGTCATCTTGCCTGAAATCCCGCAAGGGAGAAGAACGATTCCATGAAGAAGATGAAGCCACGAAGACGAACCAAGCGTAGACGAACGAATCCTCACGATCACAACGAAACGGGAACTATCGAGAAGAAGCACACAACATGGTAAACACACCACACATAGGCAAGACATGATGCACAACAAGCATGATGCATGACATAACTACACGAAGCTACTCATGGCAAGAGATAATGCAAACAAGAACAACACATCAAAGCAAGTTTAAATGAGGCCGGGAACAACATATAACAATTCCGGTAAGTCCTCATATGCAAATTTCGAAATTGGTCCAGAACTGAATAAACCTTATGTTCAAGTTGTTAAACAGCAAGTTAAGATGCATCAAAGCAAGTTTCATATAGAGCACACTCAAAACGGAGCAACGGTTCAACACATACACTCTATACAAGTCATAGCAACAATCTGTCCAAAACAGCAACTAGGCATATTGCTAGCATCAAATCAATATGCTACAGCACCCCAACATAATAACAAAATGAATGGGCATGAAGTACATGTAAAGCATAACAATACATGAACACTGAGCTATCTCCAGAAACAACTAGAACATGCTCAAAAGGACATGGGAAGATTGCAAATAATAACAGTTTCAGACTTATCAGGAAATAATATCAGGTTGCAATGTTTAGAGCTATCAAACAACATGATACAAGAACTTATCATGGCAAACAAAGGCATGACATGAATCTACTAATAACATAGATCAAAAGTCCCTTACTGACCATGAGCCAAAAGGGCACGGAAAATATGATGGCACCCATGTAAACATGGCAAGTTATATTACAGATTCATACATGGCAGGAACAACAATAAGTAGGCATGTTCGTGAGCTTGAACCAGTCACCACAGAGCAATACATGGCATGGCAAGGCAACCAACAGTAAGAAGGCATGTTTATGAAGCTAAGCATGGCAATAGCAAGGTCATAGGGTTCATGGATCACTAGGAAAACACATGGAAACAAGTGAACTTAATGTAAACAGGCTGATAGCAACATTTTCAAGCAACTTTGGAGCAAGATAACAACAAGCTACAGCAGGCCATAATTGCAACTAAGGGCATGAATGGATAGAGCAAGACATGTAGATCAAAACATGTTTATAGAACATCTCCAGATTATGCATAGAATGACTAGTAGAAGCAAGTTAACATAGCAACAAAATATAAGAGAATCTGTCAGGAAAACAGCAATAGCAACTACCCTACTTAACAAGCTCGATGCACTCAGCACACAACTCACAAAAATACATGGTTGGCACCCCTGGAAAGATGACATAGCATATACCAAAACACATGTAGACATCAACCTCATAGGATGCACACATCAATCATGGCAAAAATGACAAATGAGCAAGTTATAACAGTTTCAGCAGATTAACATCAACATGCACTCTTCCAACAGCATTTCGGGCATCAAGGTGAGCTCAAATGAAAATGATGCAATGCAATGAAATGAAGTACTCGTCGAGACGAACAATTTGAAATATTACCCGCACGAAATGGAGCTACGGATGCAGAGATACGATGCGATGAACATGGCATGATTATGTCAGGGATTTCGGGGACTTAGCAGAAAATCTAACCCCGGGGAAATGGTTGACCGTGGCACGGATGTCGAGGCGGCGGCGGATCTCGCCGGATCTCCGCCGGAGAAGATGGGGAAGATGGCCGGAGCTCGGGGAGGAGGCCGGGATGAGGCTGGGGAGGTCGGGGACGACCGGATCCGGTCCGGCCCGACCGGATCCGCGGCGAGGCGGCGGCGGCACGCGGATCTCCGGCGAGGGAACGGCCGGGGGTGGAGGAGGTCCGGCGGTGGGGTCGGCGAAGCAGGGCGGCGCGGGAGGCGCAAGGTGGCGGGGCTTGGGTCCGGCGGCG
>NC_041389.1:720456794-720551905 GCF_002162155.2 Triticum dicoccoides | reverse complement strand
AGGCGGGCGGACGGCGGCGACGGGGCGGGCTCGCGCGGGCCCGAACCGGGTCCCGCGGGCCGCGCGGGTGGGAGAAGAGAGAGAGGGAGGCGCGGGGCTGACGTGGCGGCGCGGGATAGGTTGAGGGCGGCGGCGGAGGTAACGTGGCGAGCCGTGATTGGCTCGGGCAACGTGGAAGCTGGACATGTCCGGCGGGGTTGGACATGTCCGGCGCGCGAGGGGAGCGGGGCTAGGGTTTCGTCCGCGAAAATGGAAGGGGAGGGCCTTTATATAGGTAGAGGGAGCTAGGAGAGTCCAAATGAGGAGAGGTTTTTGTCCACGTGATCGTGATCGAACGACCGAGGGGAGTTAGATGGGTTTTGGGCCACTTTGGATGGGGTGTTGGGCTGCAACAAAAGAGGGCTTTACGGTTACCCGGTTAACCGTTGGAGTACCAAACGACCTCCAAATGGCACGAAACTTGACAGGCGGTCTACCGGTGCTATACCAAGGCCGCTTGGCAAACCTCGGTCCATTCCGAGAACGTTTAATACCCGCTCACAACAGAAGACAAAAGGGGGACGCCGGGGGACATAGGAGCGCGGATTGCAAAACGGACAACGGGGAAAAGGCTCGGATGCATGAGACGAACACGTATGCAAAATGAGATGCACATGATGACATGATATGAAATGCATATGATGACATGGAAAAGTGCAACACGCAAGCAAATGACATGGCAACGACGGCGAATAACTGGCAGACACCTGGCGCATTGAATCCGGGGCGTTACAGGATGTGAGCCTTAACCAAGTTCCAGTATTTTCTATAGAACAGCGGGCTGAAGCCATCCGGTCCTGGGCTAGCTAGGGGGTTCATTTGGAGGAACGCATTTTTAATTTCATCTAGTGTGAAGGGGGAGTCGAGCGAGCTAATTTGTGGTAACGTTTGGGGGTAGTAATTTTTAGGATGGAAGGACCAGAAGGTGTGTGGTGCTGACCCGATAATTGCTCTGAAATGGTCTTTGAGAATGGTTGCTTTTTTAGCGTGAGAGTGGAATTCAGTTCCATCAACTAGTAGAGAAGTTATAGTATCCTTGCGGAGACGCTGTGACACGGCAGCGTGAAAATAATGTGTTTTTTCCTCTCCATCAATTGCAGCACGTACTTTACCTCTTTGTTTCCAGAAGGCTATTTTTCAGCAATAGTTGAGTGCAGGGTATCGGAGACAACTAAACATAGCATTTTTCGGCGTTGGAGAGAGTTCGAGCCTCCTCCTTTAGATCGATGAGATTGATGATTTGTTTTGCAGCCGCCTCGCGAAGGTGTGCTGGCGATCGCTTGGAGGCCCGATTTTTAGGTCATATCTTGTTATTTTTAGGGCTTTTGCAAGTGCAGCGGCGGATGTTAGTCATTGGGTCGAGCGGTGGTTTGGGGCCCAACATTTTTGTATTATTTGCTGGCAAGCAGTGGATAGAGTCCAAGCTAATTCGAATCTAAAGTGGCGTGGCTTTGGGACAGTTGTTTGGGTATTTAGAATTAGTGAAATGTGATCAGATGTAATTCGTGGCAAAGATGACAGAGTTGTATTGGGGAAGACATTGTTCCAAGCCAGATTGAAGAAAGCTCGGTCTAGTCGTTCGAGTGTTGGTAAAGCTCGTTTGTTGGACCAGGTAAAGCGTCTGTCTAGTAGGGGTAGTTCAGTTAGTGCTAGGACGTTGATCGTGGAGTTGAATGTGTCAGCTTCCCGTTGGCGGAAGCTGCGTTTACTTTTTTCGTGGGAGAAACGGACGAGGTTGAAATCTCTGACAATTAGCCAAGGGGTTTGGTCATCCTCCTTAATTAGATTGAGCTCATCTAGGAATGTCTGCTTGAGGTTGCGATTTGAGGGGGCATAGATGTTTGTGATGACAAAGGGGAGGGGGTGAGCGAGTGACGTGAGTTTGATGGATCTGGCGTACGTATGATGGGAGTAAGAGATTAGGGAGAAATAGTTTTTATTAAAGGCGGAAATCATTCCGCCGGCCGAACCGTTCGCAGGTAAGAAAATTCTTTGGTCGAGAGATCCTGGCAGGAAGGAGTTGAATTTTCGGTCGTTAATGTCATTAAACTTAGATTCTTGTAAGAGTGCACAACGAGGGTTGATACTGATTAGTTCGAAAAGGATATCAGCGCACTTAGATTCCTCGCCTAGGCCTCTTACATTCCACGAGCAGATAGATAGAGTTGTACTACTCATGGAGAAACAGACGGGCATCTAGACTTAATAGGGTACAAGTAGCTAGGGGATACATTTGGGATACTAGCAGATAGTTGGGGGGTGAGCATGGTTAGGCTGTGATCAGGTTTGTATATAGGGGAAGGAGTGAGACACGGCTGTTCAGAGGCCATACCAGAGGATGACGGTCCAGCGGAGAAGGCAATGCTGGAAACGTCGATGTGAAGGCCTGGGGAGTTGGAGCTGTCATACGGACTGAATGCCGATGGCAGCTGCACAGCATTGGGTGGAGGGAGATCGTCGAGGTTGTCTTGGTTGTAGCCGTCCGGAGAGGGTGGTGGTGTGGTTAGGCTGATCCCACCGACAGCAGCGGCGGGTCGCGGCGAGGGGCAGCTGATGGTGGCCGGCATGATGGAGGATCCGATGACAGTTGAGGCGGAGAACGCCACGGGAGGTGATGCCATCTGTGATGGAGGGGCAGAGTCGCTGTCGAAAGAGATGTTGACGACAGGATGGGCGTTTTCATCTGGTCCGTCGTCACCAGACGAGACGTGGAGTGGCATGCCGGCAGAGGCGCCGACATGCATGGGAGGGGTGGTCGTGGCGTCGAAGGCTGAGGACGGCGGGGGGCCGCGAGGCATGTCGTTAGTGGCGTGGTGGGCGTTGAAGGCGCCGTGGCCGTGGTGACCGGGGCGGCCGTTCAAGTCCGAGTCGGAGTCGAAGGAGAACGGCGACGGGTCAAGCGGCCCAATCCGGTCAAGGACCGTGGCGAGCCTGGCGATCTTTACGACCTTGATGTCGTTCGATGGGGGGAGCTGAATGGGCAGGGAGTCCAGGAGCCGCCGGCGTCGGTCGACCATGATGAGGGCGCGGACGGCCGTGTAGTCGCGGCCCTCGACGCAGTAGTGGTCGACAGAGCAGACATCACCAAGGTGGCTTAGTGCCCACCTGATGTCCGCGTCGTGCCAAAGCTCGTGTGGGAACCGTAGTTTTAAATAGCGCGCTAAGCATCTTAGCGGCAGACCTCTTTCAAATGCTATAGCGTGCTATAGCGGAGCTATAGCGTGCTATAGCGGAGCTATAGTGCGCTATTTAAAATGTTTGTTCATTTGTTTGGACCAAAGTCTCTTAGCGTAAGACCTTTTGTAAACGCTATAGAGGAGCTATAGCGGGCTATTTAAAACAGTGGTGGGAACTCCAAAGCTTTGACCTCGATGAGCTGGTCGAAGACAGGCGACCCGCGGTTAGCCAGCTCAACCAGCTCGAAGGAGATGTGGTTGCCTCGGAAGTCGATGGAGCCAAGGGTGACGAGGTAGTCCCGCACACTTGCGGACTCGAAGGTGACGCAGCCCGCCCCGCGCCACGAGCTAGCAACGCTGAAGCTTGGGTTGCCGGCGTGCGCGAGGATCACGTCATGGATGAGCATTGCCGGGTTGTGGACGGGAGGGCATAGGTGGCGAGCACGATATGGCTGACATTGTTGATGAGGAATGGGGGCGCGACGATGGTAGGCGCGAGCTCGATGGGCAATCCGAAGCGGTGTCCATGGCGAGCGCTCCCAGCGTCCGGAAGAGACGCGAAGAGACGGGCCAAACGCAGCAGCAGCCCGTGCCTCGTTGAGGCTTGCGCACAGCGCCTCAAGGTCAACAGGGTGGGAGAGTGGTGGAGGAGAGGGAGTAGGGTAGGCCATGGTGTCTGATGTGGCGGAGAGCGGGATGATGCGAGCGACCGGAATGCCGAGGAGTGGTGTCGTTGGCCCGTTTCCGGCAGGGGGGCAAGGGTTGGTGGCAGCGGCGAGGTCGGCTGGGGTAGGCGCAGATGAGTTAGCCATGGCGGGAGTCGGCGGTGGGGTGTGTTGAAGAGAGAATGCTGGGTTGGCGATTGAAGTTTGTGGAAGGCGGGCGAAAAAAGGGAGGAAGCGGACCGCCCGACACCGGCTGGCTTTGTGGCCGGAGCACCAGCAGCGAGTGCACCGGATAGGATCTTGGCAGAGCTGCACTTGGTGATCCAGTGCAAGGCAGCGAAAGCAACGACGTTTGGAGAGGATAGGTGAGAGAGGATGTTGGTGTGGAGTGTGATGGAATGTGTTGCATGCGGTATTTATAGGAGTGTCGGAGTGTGGTGAGGGTGCACATAGGGAGGAGGAGAGAAGAGCGTCCTGATAGGACATGGGTGGCAGAGAACCATCTATGTGTGGCGTCATGCATGCGGTCAAAGGGCAGGCCTGGTCACTGTTGTCGGATGGAGAGAGCAGGTGTTGCAGTTGAGCAGGGCATGGATGAGGCGTGGTTGACGCAAGCCTTGGAGGGATTCGTTTCTCCCAGATTCTTGGGGCTCTAGTGGGGGAATTCCCTCCAGTGGTGCATGCATGCATGCAAGCGGGAGTGGGCGGTGCATAGGCCGGCTCCACCGAGAACAAAGCGGAGGGCAGTTGAGAGCGGTGGTGGGCATGCGAGTCGAGTGTCACGGGTTCTAGAGAAGGGATGGATGCGTCGAGTTTGTCTGTATGTAGATCGTGCGAAAGGCTCCGTCCCTCGGTTTCAGCGTTGGTCAAAAGCAAAGCAGCCGAGGGAGTGCATGTACTGGATGTAGGGCGGTGGCTGGTAGCTGTTGGAGACGTGCCTGAGGTGAGTGTGCAGCCATGGATTGAGCCGTTGTGTACTTGGGTGTGTTCCTGGTTATTTGATTTGTTTGGAAAGGAGCGTTGCATGCATAGTGTGGAGGGGTGTGGACCGAGGATAGAGATAGGCACAGTATGTTTTTCTGCGAGGTTTGGCTCGATCGTGGCCGGTCCGCGTGTCTCGAGAAGGAGCTGCTCATGAGCAGTGGCGGTGGAAAGCTGGTCAAAGAAGTAGAGAGAGAAGCATTTGAAAACCAACGGTGAGCTCTTGAGAATTTCAAATCTGATCTCTTTGGTTATAACCGAGGAGCGGAACACAAATTGTGACAGCTTAGCTACCTGGAAAACTGGTTTTACCGAGTAGTGGTCTAGAGCATTTGTTATGAGCATAATATTTGGGTTAACACTATTTGAATGGCATAGGATCCAAAAAGAGACCGTTGGTGCATGGCGAGGTGGGAAAATATGACGTGTGATCTCGGTGTGGTACTTGTTTAGAATCCGGTTAAAGACTTTGAATCCATGACGGAAAGGCCAAACCTCTTTTGGCGCGTCGAGCGGCGGTGTTGTCGGTTCCGTCCCGAGTCTGGAAGGAACGCGGGCGGAACAAACACGTCCGTAGGTGTTTGTTGGCTGATGGAGCACGAGCGTCGGGGCAAGGCGGGGCGCAGTGAAGCATTGTCGATGGTGGCGGTTGAGTTGATGACGATGATCGTTGCAAAGAAGAAGGGTGTCAAGACAGGAGAGCAAGCGGTAATGGAAACCTGCACGGCCGTCGAGGCGACACAAAAGGAGAACGCTAAAGTGGATAACTTTTGGACATCGAAGTTTTTTGCCCTACCGCCAAACCTAGCTTGTAGCAGAGCAGCGACGAGGAAGCAGTGGAGGGGGAGGTGACAGTTGTGAAAGAATATGATGGTATCATGGGTGTTTGTGAAACATGGCATGGCGGTGAGACCATGGAGCGTTTTGCCTGCCATAGGTGTCGTGGTTCTAAGTCTGACAGTAGAATAGGGGGTAGGAATGGAGAGGCAAGATCGTCGCTATGGAGTAGTTGCGTACGCAAGATGTTTACGAGTTCAGGCCCTTCTCGGAGGAAGTAACAGCCCTGCATCTCGGAGCCTGGAGGCGGTCGACTGGATTATATGAGTATGAGTTACAGGGGTGCGAACCCTTTACACTGAGGAGGGGGTGGCTTATATAGGGTCCGCCAGACCCCTCCGGCCCTCAGTTATGCAGGGTTTAGGGTACATTAAGATCTGGCGTTACTGGTAACGCTATACATAAAGTGCTATGATGACCATAAAGGCTACTTAATGACCGACCGTTTGCGTGCAGAGTGACTTTAGATCTCCTGCTGGTCGAGTGAGTGGCTTCATGGCCGAGTGTCTTCGAGTCGGTCGAGTGGAACCCTTCCAGGTCGACTGAAAGGTGATTTCTTCTAAAGATGTCCTTGGGGAGGGTATCTTGGATAGGTCCATGACCCTACCCTAGGTACATGGCTTCATCATTAGCCCCCGAATGGATCGAGATTTGAGTGGGGAAGGAGTTGAACACACTTCCGACTCATTTACGTGTTGTGAGTATGTCTTGTTCTGGATCAATGAACTTAGGTGACGACACCAACTTCTTTTTCAGTCGCCTTGATCCATTCTTTGTATCTGTCGAGTGAATTTTCTGTACTTGGAGATCTCCGAACGACCGAGCGTAGGAAATCTCCCGTCTGACAAGTTGCTCTGCAGTTCGCAGATTTAGCGGGATCCGAATTTCGGGAAGCGCGCGGGGCGGAGGAGGCCGCGGTACTCGGATGGGATAAGGCAGGAACGCCTCGATCTCCATGCCACCTTTTTCGCCACATATCGCGCACGCGACTGTTGCGGGATTTGATAGGATTTCCTGGGCCTACAAGTCAGTCACTCGGAAGCAACCTCATATAAGGCGTCGGACGGGGTTTTTTTGAACAATGCGCTCTCATTTCCTCTCCCTCTTCCTCAGACTTATCCGCCGCATTCGCCTCCATCTCAGTGCTGCTGCTCCGTGCGCGCTTCGCCGGCAATGATGGTGAAGGAGAAGACGGCGGCTTTGGAGCGGGCAAAGAAGGCGATGGCGAAGGCGAAGGGAAGGGCGACCAGTCGGGGCGGATCTTCATCAAGGGCCGGCCTGCCGCAGGGCTGGATCCAGGGCGCCTGGATCTGCTCGACGATCCGTCAGAAAGATCTTGACGACCTGGCCAATGAAGGACTGATCCCCCATGGATCAGCACGGCTCTCGGGGAAGGAGTCGGACCCGCAGCCTCAGGAGGGTGAGTGTGTCTTCTTGGCCACCCATGTTGACCGCGGGTTTTCTTTGCCGCCTCACCCTTTCTTTCGGGGATTTCTGAACTTCTTTGGGGCACAACTCCAGCACTTCACACCCAACTCCATCGTGTATCTCGCTGCTTTCGTGTCCTTGTGCGAGAATTTCTTGGGTTGTCGGCCTCATTGGGGTCTTTTCAAGCACATTTTCACCTGTCGCTCCCAGACAGTGAAAAAGGCCAATCTGAGTGACGAGAGAACACAAGTGATTCAGATGTGTGGGGTTCTTGGGGTTCAAATGAGGGGGAAAAGCTCTTTTCCGACCATGATCCTTCCCGAGTCGGTCCGTGGATGGCAGTCGACCTAGTTCTACTGCCAAGACCAGCCGACGCCAGGGCAGTCAACTGGACTCCCTCCTTTTTCCATGGACCGAGTGAGGAAGCCATCCTCTTTGAAGGTGATCTCGGAAGAAAAGGTGCAGGTTAAGGTGCTAGTTGAATGCGTTGTCCAGGTCATCCGTGACGGAGTGACCGGCATGGATCTCTTGGAGGTCTTCCTCCGACGATGCATCCAGCCGCTTCAAGCTCGAGACCATCCGATGTGGTTGTACTCTGGCACTGAGGACACCACTCGGATCCACCTGGAGGAGGTTGAGGATGCCACACTGGAGAGGTGGCTGGCAAGCATCACAGGGAACAAGGACAACCCTCGAGGAGCCAGGAGGATTCCCCCACTCGACCAATCATACGAAGTAGACAAGGTCTAATCCTGCATCTCTGACTGTGATTATGCTTTCTTCATTCTGTTTGTTCAAAATCAGTCGACTGACTTTTGTCTTGTTTGTTGTCTTCCAGGCCAGTACTGAGATGTATTCAATGCCCAACGGGGCGCAAGATCAGGTCGAGGAGGAGGAGGCGAGCGGAGGTGAAAGTCAGGAGGAGTGGCAATCTAATGGTGAAGGGGATGAAGATGACGACGGCTCCAGTGAAGAAGAGGAGTTGGAAGTCGATCCTCCTCGCATGGAAAGGCGATCCAAGCTCATCCACGACCCCGCGGTCGAGCATGACAAAACGACTGCGCCTGTTGGGCAGTCGAGGAAGCACCCTCGGACTACCTCTCCAGCACCGACTGAAAAAGCGCCGAAGCATCCCCGAGCAGCTTCATCAAAGCCGCCAAAGGCCTTGCCTAAGATGAGGATGGTCGTTCCCACCATTTCCGGGTAACAGCAGAACTTGCATTTTCTCATTTATCATGGACAAACTCTTGGTCGACTCGTTGGCTAATTGACTGATTTCTGAACTCCACAGTGCTGCTACCTCCGAGACCTCCACTAGGAACGAAGACCAAGAAATGGAAGAGGCTGCCACCTCCAATCTTGGTATGATCTCTGAAGTTTCACTTTTGGTCGATTGGATTTTCGTTTTTAACTTTGGACTTTTCCTGAAGCTCCTCCTCATGTCATTGACCTCCCTGATTATGACGACGAGGCGCTGCTGAGGCCGAGGAGGAACAGAAAGGCGTCGGCCGGCAAGACCACTCAGACTGCGTCAGAGCCTGAGACACTAGTTCAGGAGGGTGGCAACATCACTCGGACTTCCGTGTCTTTCGCTGTGCTGCTGACGAGTGCTCGACCTTCGTCGTCGACTGCTGATCCACCTTCCCTTTTCGCCACCCACCACGTCCCAGAGGACCAAGCGGGTGCTGCTAAGGAGGCTATACGCCAGGCGGGGATCATGATGGAGCAGGTGAAGGTGATCCGAGAAGCCAGCCAGGCAGCCTATGACGCTAGTTCAGCCCTTCAGAGCAACGTCCAGGTTAGTTGTTCACCGCTTGTTCTGTTAGGATATGGTATCTGAAAACTCTTCTTTCCGAAGATCTTTGTATCTGTACACCCACTGGGTGTGTCGATTGAATTTTGGATTGGTGGGGGCACGCTGAGTGCACCCACTGGGTGTAGTCCCCGAGACTATGGTGGACTGCTGGCAGTCGACTATAGTCTTCGTATTTTGAATTTCTTCACTCTAACCTCTCCACTCGGTCTGGTCGAATGGAATCATGGAACCAGTGGGGGCACGCTGAGTGCACCCACTGGGTGTAGTCCCCGAGACCATAGTCGACTGCTGGCAGTCGACTAAGGTCTAAAGAACCTCTTTTTTTCACATCATGATGAGACCGTGGCTGACTGCCGGCAGTTAGCTACGATTTAAGGTCGTAACCTTTTTGTCGCTTTCGGTCGACTGATCGGACCGAGTCGGTAGAACCAGTGGGGGCACGCTGAATGCACCCACTGGGTGTAGTCCCCGAGACTACTGTTGAATATTTTGATTCGGCTGTAGTCTTAGAAATGCTAAGGTTTTTCTCTTAGTCACTCGGAAGTAACCTATCTTTGATGTCTGTCGACTGTCCCTTCGCAGAAATCTTGCGAGCTTGTGGCTCGTTACACTGAATTGGAAAACAAACACATCCAGCTCGACCTTGACTTGAAGCTTGTTCAGGAGAACTTTCAGAAGGCAAAGGATGAAGCAAAAGGTATGTTTGGTGAGAATCTTGACGACTGTCTTTATCTTTCTGTCCATTCCTGATTCTGATCTCGTTGCCATTTTGCAGATAAACTGAAGGAGGCTCTGAAGAAGAAGGACCATGACCTTGCCGAGGCGCAGAAAGCGGCTTTGGACAAAAGAAAGCTCGCGGAAGAAAAACTGGCTTCAGTCGGTAAACTTGAAGAGGAGAACGCCAATCTGAAAGCTGCTCTCGACACGGCCAACAAGGAGGTGAGCCGACTGAAGAATGACAAGATAGCTCTGAGTGACAAGGCTAGCGAACTGGCGGGGAAGAAGAACGATCTGGAGGTTTATCTGGGAGGGCTCGCCCAGAAGTTATTCATCATGCTTGAAGGTAATCTCTTCCATCCGACTGACTTGTTATCACCGACTCATCATAGAACCGTTAGCTTAAACTTGAATTGTGTTTACAGAATTCTGCCAGAACTTCGAGGAGGAGACCAGTCGAGTGGAGACAAGCTTGGACCCCATTAACTCTCCTATGAAGGATGAAGCCTCTATGAACGTGCTCCGACTGGAGTCTCGTGTTGCTGGTGTGGTTGACTACCTCGCTCGAATGAAGGTTGCGGTGTCGCGAAGCAACACGACACTCTGGCCAGGCGAGACGCTTCGAAATGATCTCGAGTCTTTGATGACTCGACTGAATGATGTTCCAAGTCGAGTGCAAGAATGGAAAAAGTCTTCTGCTAGGTGCGGGGCTGATGTTGCTCTGTCCCTGGTCCGTGTTCACTGCAAGGATGCACGAGAGGACAAGCTGGCATCCATCAAAGTGGCCAATACCAAGAAGCACGACTTCCAGTCTTTCATGGAGACTTTCATTGCCGTTGCCACTCGGATTGCTGACGGAATCGACATGGACCAGTTTGTCGCGCCTTCCAGTCCTCCACCTAAGGAGTAAAAAACTTCTATGCTTTGTCTTAAATTTGCCTCGGAATGTCGAGTGATTTTGTAACCGATAAACTTTTACAGGCTTGGCGCCTGAGTACTTCCGAATCCGTAGGGTGTTATCTGAACTTGGCTTATCATTGAATATGCTTGTACTTGCCTTCGAGCGAACTTTGTCTTTCACTCGGAATATACTTTAATGCTTGAGATGCAGCTCTGAGGTGGAAAGTCAGTCGACCTGCACTTCGCCGCTCTTGCAGGCAGGGATGGAGTATAGATTGCAGTCGACCTGCATCCTTGCAGATCAGGACGGAGCGCATGTTGTATTTGTGGCGTAGCTCCGAAGGAGAGGGTAGTAGATTAAATACTTAGGCGAGTACTCGACTGCAGCTAAGCCCCCAAGTAGGAGGGTTGCTCTCCACTTGGTAGGATTTTCAAATACTTAGGCGAGTACTGGACTGCAGCTAAGCCCCCGAGTGGGAGGTTTGCTCTCCACTCTGTAGGATTTTCATATACTTAGGCGAGTACTGGACTGCAGCTAAGCCCCCGAGTGGGAGGTTTGCTCTCCACTCAGTAGGATTTTCAGATACTTAGGCGAGTACTGGACTACAGCTAAGCCCCCGAGTGGGAGGTTTGCTCTCCACTCGGTAGGATTTTCAGATAATTAGGCGAGTACTGGACTGCAGCTAAGCCCCCGAGTGGGAGGTTTGCTCTCCACTCGGTAGGATTTTTTGTGGCGTAGCTCCAAAGGAGAAGGCAGCAGTCGACCTGCACCTCGTCGTCCTTGTAGAGTGCACATTGTATTTGTGGCGTAGCTCGAAAGGAGAAGGTAGCAATCGACCTACACCTCGTCGTCCTTGCAGAGCGCACATTGTAGTGGCGTAGCTCGGAAGGAGAAGGTAGCAGTCGACCTGCACCTCGTCGTCCTTGCAGAGCGCACATTGTATTTGTGACGTAGCTCGGAAGGAGAAGGTAGCAGTCGACCTGCACCTCGTCGTCCTTGCACAGCGCACATTGTATTAAATACTTAGGCGAGTACTTGGACTGCAGCTAAGCCTCCGAGTGGGAGGCTGGCTCACCACTCGGTAGGATTTTTTAAATACTTAGGCGAGTACTGGACTGCAGCTAAGCCCCCGAGTGGGAGGTTTGCTCTCCACTTGGTAGGATTTTCAGATACTTAGGCGAGTACTGGACTGCAGCTAAGCCCTTGAGTGCGAGGCTGGCTCACCATTCGGTAGGATTTTTTAAACTTAGGCGAGTACTGGACTGCAGCTAAGCCCCTGAGTGGGAGGTCTGCTCACCACTCGGTAGGATTTTCAAGTACTTAGGTGAAACGGATTCACCGCTAAGCCCCCTGAGAGGGAGGCTGGCTCACCACTCGGTAGGGATTTTTTTTACAAACTTAGGCGAAACGGATTCGCAGCTAAGCCACCCACTGGGGGATTTCTCATGTAAACATAAGTAACAACAATCACTGGGAAAATTATAACACTCTTGTCTTTGATAAACAAACTATAGAAGTACTTTTATCACATCTCATCCGAGTGAGTACTTAAGTATAAAAGGGGCAAAGCAGCTCCGCGTTCCAAGCTCGTGGCTCGTCAATCTAGCAATCGACATTGTAAAGACGGTACGCTCCATTGTTGAGGACTTTGGTGACGATGAAGGGGCCTTCCCAAGTAGGAGCAAGCTTGTGTGGCTTCTGCAGATCCTCTCGGAGAACCAAATCTCCTTCTTGGAAGGCTCGACTCTTCACATTTCTGGCATGGAATCGATGCAAGTCCTGCTGATGGATAGTCGATCGAATCATGGCCATCTCTCTTTCTTCTTCTAGAAGGTCGACTGCGTCCTGCCGAGCTTGCTTTGCTTCATGTTCAGTGTAGAGCTCGACTCTGGGTGCATTGTGAAGCAGGTCACTCGGCAGGACTGCTTCAGCTCCATAAACCAGAAAGAATGGAGTTCGCCCAGTCGACAGATTAGGAGTGGTCCTCAATCCCCAAAGAACTGATGGAAGTTCGTCGACCCACGCTCCTGCTGTATGCTTGAGATCACGCATCAATCGGGGTTTCAGTCCTTTGAGAATTAGACCATTTTCTCGTTCCGCTTGTCCATTCGACTGGGGGTGAGCGACTGAAGCGTAGTCGACTCGTGTGCCTTGAGAGGCGCAAAAGGCTCTGAATTCGTCGGAATCGAAGTTTGACCCATTATCAGTGATGATACTATGTGGAACTCCATATCTGAATATCAACTCTCTGATGAACTTGATAGAAGTGCCGGCATCAAGATTCTTGATAGGTTTAGCTTCAATCCACTTAGTGAACTTGTTGACTGCCACCAGTACATGGGTGAAGCCGCTCCTGCCAGTTCTCAGTGGTCCAACCATATCCAATCCCCACACAGCGAAGGGCCAGACGAGTGGAATGGTCTTCAAGGCTGAGGCGGGCTTGTGTGACATATTGGAATAAAACTGACATCCTTCACACTTGGCGACTATCTCCTTCGCCATCTCATTTGCTCTTGGCCAGTAAAATCCCTCTCGGTATGCTTTAGCCACAATGGTCCGAGAGGACGCATGATGACCACAGGTCCCCGAGTGAATATCGTCAAGAATTATCTGTCCTTCTTCTGGTGTTATACATTTCTGGCCGACTCTAGTAGCGCTTTCTCTGTATAACTGTCCCTTTATCACAGTAAAGTCCTTGGATCGACGGACGATCTGTCGAGCCTCTTCTTCATTCTCTGAGAGCTATTTCCTTAGGATATACGCGATGTATGACACTGTCCAGTCGGGAGTGATGACCAAAACTTCCATGATCAGGTCGACCACAGCTGGGACCTCAACTTCAGTCGGATCTGTAACACTTTTCGGCTGCAGGGCTTCTTCGGTGAAAGGATCCTCTTGAACTGATGGTGTGTGGATGTGTTCTAAAAACACATTACTAGGAACGACTTCTCTCTTGGAACCTATTTTTGCCAAATCATCAGCCGCTTGATTTTTCAGTCGGGGTATATGATGAAGCTCTAACCCCTCGAATCTCTTCTCTAGCTTTCTCACCGCATTACAGTAACCAGTCATGGCTGGACTTCTGACGTCCCACTCCTTCATCAACTGATTTACCACCACTAGTAGAAAAAGGGTCAAACGTGAAGCACATTAGTGACGGTTTGTATTAGAGCCGGCACTAATGCATACATTAGTGCCGGTTCCAACGGCTAGCCGGGCCGCTCTCATTAGTACCGGTTCGTGGCTAACCTTTAGCACCGGTTCGTGCCACGAACCGGTACTAATGAGGGTGGTGGCAGGATGTTGTCAGTCTGGGCCCCCTCCAGCACCTTTAGTACCGGTTCGTGGCACGAACCGGTACTAAAGGTCCTCCTGCATATAAACCCTTCGTCCAGCTCGCTCTGTTCTTCCCCCTTTACCCTCTCCTCTCCTCTCTGTTCTTCCTCTTCTCCCCTCGAGCTCATCACACATTTTGCCCAAAATTTGTCAAGATTTGAAGGCCCCCATCCATTCAAGTGATCACAAAGGTTAGCAACTTTGTCCTTTTATCTCTCATTGCTAGATTAGCTCTTGCAATACTTTATATAGTTACTAATTTGTGAGTTTAGTAATTTGGGAGGAAATATATATATGTGCTAGTATTTGATTTATATGCAATTTGAGGTCAAAAATAACACTTAGTTTGCATATGTAGGTGTGGTTTACTTAGTGCCTTCTAAATCTCCGTCGTAACCACCGTTGATCGCCCGCACCGTCCCGTCGCCGGCACCACCTTGTGGTGAGCCTCTTGTTCATGAAATTTTATATAAAAAAATTATGTTTGTGTGATTTGGATATATAGTTAATCATGTAATAATTATCTTACCCGTACGTTGTTTGTTATACATAGTGCCATGGTTTTGATATCTGTCCCCGTCGGCCTCGTCCTTGTTATGATTCGGATGTGGTATATTCTCTTTTAAAACTATTTGTTGCATTTCGTGTTTATGACAAATTATGCCCATCAAGTTGACATAGATATTTTTATCTAGGAGGTATGTGAACCGGAAATTCCAATCGACCCTATTGTCGAGAGGTTAAATTTAGTTGAAAGAGAAAACGAGTACTTGAAAGAAAAATTGAAAAGAATTGAGGGGGAGAAGATGGAATTGGAGTTGCACGTTGCCGATGTCGTCGATGATCACAAGATCAAGATGGAGAAAATGCGCTTGAAGAATAGAAAGATTAGAAAATATGCCATCGATAGTGAGGCTTGGTATCATTATGCTGTTGGATCAATTATTACCTTAGTTGCGATCTTGATCGCATTTGTTGTTGCATTTAAATCCTTTAGCTAGAGAGTTATTTGTTTGTTGCATTTAAGTGTTGTATGAACTTTATTTATGAACTTGTATTAATTTGGTCTATTCGGTGTTGTGTAATGAAGATGAGCAGGCAATGGATGTACGATGACCGATGCTCTCCCCAGTTCGTTGAGGGTGTGCATACTTTTCTGCTTGCGGCTGAGGCAAACAAGCGGGCGGATGGTTTTATGCCTTGTCCATGTGCTGGCTGTAAGAATGGTCACAATTACTCTACGTCAAGAACCATTCACGTCCACCTGTTTGAGTCCGGTTTCATGCCCCACTATAATGTTTGGACCAAGCACGGAGAAAGAGGGGTTATGATGGAAGACAATGAAGAAGAAGAGGACGACGACAGCTATCCTGGCCATGGGTTCCCTGAATACGATGATACAACAATGGGGGAAGAAGCTGAGCCGGTAATGCATGAAGAAGCTGAGCCGGCAATGCGGGAAGAAGCTGAAGAAGAAGCTGAAGAAGGCTCGACTCTTCACGTTTCTGGCATGGAATCGATGCAAGTCCTGCGGATGGATAGTCGATCGAATCATGGCCATCTCTCTTTCTTCTTCTACAAGGTCGACTGCGTCCTGCCGGGCTTGCTTTGCTTCATGTTCAGTGTAGAGCTCGAATCTGGGTGCATAGTGAAGCAGGTCACTCGGCAGGACTGCTTCAGCTCCATAAACCAGAAAGAATGGAGTTCGCCCAGTCGACAGATTAGGAGTGGTCCTCAATCCCCAAAGAACTGATGGAAGTTCGTCGACCCACGCTCCTGCTGTATGCTTGAGATCACGCATCAATCGGGGTTTCAGTCCTTTGAGAATTAGACCATTTTCTCGTTCCGCTTGTCCATTCGACTGGGGGTGAGCGACTGAAGCGTAGTCGACTCGTGTGCCTTGAGAGGCGCAAAAGGCTCTGAATTCGTCGGAATCGAAGTTTGACCCATTATCAGTGATGATACTATGTGGAACTCCATATCTGAATATCAACTCTCTGATGAACTTGATAGAAGTGCCGGCATCAAGATTCTTGATAGGTTTAGCTTCAATCCACTTAGTGAACTTGTTGACTGCCACCAGTACATGGGTGAAGCCGCTCCTGCCAGTTCTCAGTGGTCCAACCATATCCAATCCCCACACAGCGAAGGGCCAGACGAGTGGAATGGTCTTCAAGGCTGAGGCGGGCTTGTGTGACATATTGGAATAAAACTGACATCCTTCACACTTGGCGACTATCTCCTTCGCCATCTCATTTGCTCTTGGCCAGTAAAATCCCTCTCGGTATGCTTTAGCCACAATGGTCCGAGAGGACGCATGATGACCACAGGTCCCCGAGTGAATATCGTCAAGAATTATCTGTCCTTCTTCTGGTGTTATACATTTCTGGCCGACTCTAGTAGCGCTTTCTCTGTATAACTGTCCCTTTATCACAGTAAAGGCCTTGGATCGACGGACGATCTGTCGAGCCTCTTCTTCATTCTCTGAGAGCTATTTCCTTAGGATATACGCGATGTATGACACTGTCCAGTCGGGAGTGATGACCAAAACTTCCATGATCAGGTCGACCACAGCTGGGACCTCAACTTCAGTCGGATCTGTAACACTTTTCGGCTGCAGGGCTTCTTCGGTGAAAGGATCCTCTTGAACTGATGGTGTGTGGATGTGTTCTAAAAACACATTACTAGGAATGACTTCTCTCTTGGAACCTATTTTTGCCAAATCATCAGCCGCTTGATTTTTCAGTCGGGGTATATGATGAAGCTCTAACCCCTCGAATCTCTTCTCTAGCTTTCTCACCGCATTACAGTAACCAGTCATGGCTGGACTTCTGACGTCCCACTCCTTCATCAACTGATTTACCACCACTAGTAGAAAAAGGGTCAAACGTGAAGCACATTAGTGACGGTTTGTATTAGAGCCGGCACTAATGCATACATTAGTGCCGGTTCCAACAGCTAGCTGGGCCGCTCTCATTAGTACCGGTTCGTGGCTAACCTTTAGCACCGGTTCGTGCCACGAACCGGTACTAATGAGGGTGGTGGCAGGATGTTGTCAGTCTGGGCCCCCTCCAGCACCTTTAGTACCGGTTCGTGGCACGAACCGGTACTAAAGGTCCTCCTGCATATAAACCCTTCGTCCATCTCACTCTGTTCTTCCCCCTTTCCCCTCTCCTCTCCTCTCTGTTCTTCCTCTTCTCCCCTCGAGCTCATCACACATTTTGCCCAAAATTTGTCAAGATTTGAAGGCCCCCATCCATTCAAGTGATCACAAAGGTTAGCAACTTTGTCCTTTTATCTCTCATTGCTAGATTAGCTCTTGCAATGCTTTATATAGTTACTAATTTGTGAGTTTAGTAATTTGGGAGGAAATATATATATGTGCTAGTATTTGATTTATATGCAATTTGAGGTCAAAAATAACACTTAGTTTGCATATGTAGGTGTGGTTTACTTAGTGCCTTCTAAATCTCCGTCGTAACCACCGTTGATCGCCCGCACCGTCCCGTCGCCGGCACCACCTTGTGGTGAGCCTCTTGTTCATGAAATTTTATATAAAAAATTGGTGTTTGTGTGATTTGGATATATAGTTAATCATGTAATAATTATCTTACCCATACGTTGTTTGTTATACATAGTGCCATGGTTTTGATATCCGTCCCCGTCAGCCTCGTCCTTGTTATGATTCGGATGTGGTATATTCTCTTTTAAAACTATTTGTTGCATTTCGTGTTTATGACAAATTATGCCCATCAAGTTGACATAGATATTTTTATCTAGGAGGTATGTGAACCGGAAATTCCAATCGACCCTATTGTCGAGAGGTTAAATTTAGTTGAAAGAGAAAATGAGTACTTGAAAGAAAAATTGAAAAGAATTGAGGGGGAGAAGATGGAATTGGAGTTGCATGTTGCCGATGTCGTCGATGATCACAAGATCAAGATGGAGAAAATGCGCTTGAAGAATAGAAAGATTAGAAAATATGCCATCGATAGTGAGGCTTGGTATCATTATGCTGTTGGATCAATTATTACCTTAGTTGCGATCTTGATCGCATTTGTTGTTGCATTTAAATCCTTTAGGTAGAGAGTTATTTGTTTGTTGCATTTAAGTGTTGTATGAACTTTATTATGAACTTGTATTAATTTGGTCTATTCGGTGTTGTGTAATGAAGATGAGCAGGCAATGGATGTACGATGACTGATGCTCTCCCCAGTTCGTTGAGGGTGTGCATACTTTTCTGCTTGCGGCTGAGGCAAACAAGCGGGCGGATGGTTTTATGCCTTGTCCATGTGCTGGCTGTAAGAATGGTCACAATTACTCTACGTCAAGAACCATTCACGTCCACCTGTTTGAGTCCGGTTTCATGCCCCACTATAATGTTTGGACCAAGCACGGAGAAAGAGGGGTTATGATGGAAGACAATGAAGAAGAAGAGGACGACGACAGCTATCCTGGCCATGGGTTCCCTGAATACGATGATACACCAAGGGGGGAAGAAGCTGAGGCGGTAATGCAGGAAGAAGCTGAGCCGGCAATGCGGGAAGAAGCTGAAGAAGAGGCATCAGGTGAGCCCGTTGATGATCTAGGTCGGGCCATTGCCGATGCAAAGAGAAACTGCGCAAGTGATTTGGAGAAGAAGAAGTTGCAGCGCATGTTTGAGGATCACAAAAAATTGTTGTACCCGAATTGCGTAGGTGACAAAAAAAAGCTGGGCACCACACTAGAATTGCTGCAATGGAAGGCAGAGAATGGTGTATCTGACAAGGGATTTGGAAAGTTGCTGGTAATGATAAAGGATATGCTTCCAAAGGACAACGAATTGCCCGAGAGTACGTACGAAGCAAAGAAGGCTGTCTGCCCTCTAGGGTTAGAGGTGCAGAAGATACATGCATGCCCTAATGATTGCATCCTCTAGTACGAGGATTTGAACGCTTGCCCGGTATGTGGTGCATTGCGCTATAAGATCAGCCGTGATGAGCCTGGTGATGTCGAGGGCGAGCGCCCCAGGAAGAAGATTTCTGCCAAGGTGATGTGGTATTCTCCTATAATACCACGGTTGAAACGTTTGTTCCAAAACAAAGAGCATGCCAAGGCGATGCGATGGCACAGAGAAGACCGTAAGAAAGACGGAAAGTTGAGAGTACCCGCTGATGGGTCGCAGTGGAGAAAAATCGAAAGAAAGTACGGGAAGGAGTTTGCAGATGACGCAAGGAGCGTATGGTTTGGTCTAAGCGCAGATGGCATTAATCCTTTTGGGGAGCAGAGCAGCAACCATAGCACCTGGCCTGTCACTCTATGTTTGTATAACCTTCCTCCTTGGTTGTGCATGAAGCGGAAGTTCATTATGATGCCAGTGCTCATCCAAGGCCCTAAGCAACCCGGCAACGACATTGATGTGTACCTAAGGCCATTAGTTGAAGAACTCTCCAAGGAAGCATCTCCCAGGGCCATCAAAATGAGGAGGTCATTGAGTTTTGTATTGACTTTATTCCTGACCTTAAGCCGATTGGTGTTCCTGAATCGCGGCATAAGGGCAGACTGGATGGAAAAGGCACGCTAGGAGGGGAACATATAATATGTATGGACGGACATTCTCTCACTGAAGCACACTACACAGTTCTACAGAATTCCACCTTGGTGGCTCCATATATGGATGAACACAAGAATTTGCTACGCTCCAAACACCTGGAGCGGTCTGATGACTGGATTACACGTGAACAAACCAGGAGTTTCGCCAACTGGTTGCAGACACGTACCATGCATGACACCTCTATTGAAGATGACCTGTACTTGCTGTCCCAGTTACCATCTTCGAATATAATGACTTCCAAAGGGTACGAGATAAATGGTAATACATTTTACACGATCGCCCAAGATAAGAAGAGCACCAACCAAAACAGTGGTGTCCGCTTTGATGCAGAAACCAAGACGGGAAAGGAAACATATTATGGTTATATACAGGACATATGGGAACTTGACTATCGACGTGGTTTAAAGGTCCCTTTGTTTCGGTGCAAATAGGTCAATATGACACGAGGCGGGGCAACGGAAGACCCGCAGTACGGAATGACAACAGTGGATCTCAACAATCTTGCGTATGCAGACGAACCATTCGTCCTAGCCAATGATGTGGCACAGGTTTTCTATGTGAAGGACATGTCTACCAAGCCAAGAAAAAGAAAAGATAAGGAAGCGAATGCATCGTACGATGAGCCAAAGTGGCACATAGTTCTTTCTGGGAAAAGAAACATCGTGGGAGTGGATGACAAGACAGACAAGTCAGAAGATTATGAAAAGTTTGATGAAATTGCTCCATTCACAGTGAATATTGACCCGAGCATCCCGTTAAATGATGAAGATTTTCCATGGTTACGACGCAAAGGGACACACGCGAAGAAAAAGTTTCACACCCAAAGATCTGGGATGTGATCGGCTTCACTATCATCACTTTCTTCTGTGTTTCACACCCAGGAGGGAATGTCTGTAATAGTTAGGGTAGTTATGTGTTTTGGCATTTGAAACGCGAAGAAATTTTATGTGCAAACAAATTCTTTTCATGCATTTACTGATTTTTTTCCAGCTAAATGACCCTGAAATTGAAAAGCAATTCAAATGAACTCAGAAAAGGTTGAAAGTTGGCATGGTATCATAATTTCATACAAATAGCATGTGCAAGAAAGTAGAGAGGGTTACGGCAAAAACTGGATGCACTTCGTGTACAAAATGGACAATCTCTTTCGAAGTATCAGGGTTTCCGACGAAAACTGAACTGTTACAAAGGCATTTCATTTTTAAATAACCTAAGCATTACTAAATTGAATATAATGATAAAACACACTAATATTAAACATAAGAAAAAAGAATCACTGAAAAAACTTTTTTCAAAGTTAAGTTATTCACAAACTAGTGATTCACACAAATTTCAAATAATTCAAAATTTAAACTATTCAAATTTGAAATCTACCGGCACTAACAGAAAGTTTGTAATTTTTTGTACCTAAAGCAAATATATTCACAAAGAAACTCTAAATACAGCAAAAAACAACTCAAAAATAAATAAAACAAAAAAAATTAAGCAAAAAAAATTAAGAAAAAAAAGCCCGCCTACTGGGCCAAAGCGGCCTGCATACGACTAGCGACACAACCTTTCGTTGGGCTAGGATGCAGGCCCGCGAAGGCCCAGTAGGCCCACAAGGCGAGGAGGACAGGTAGGCCCAGTAGGCCTGATTAGGAGAGGAGCTCGAGAGAGCTACTGCACTGGGGCTTATAAACCAGTGCGGTAGCCCCTCGACTAGCGAGGTGGGACTAAACTTCCGCACCGCACCTACGCCAGCGCACCACCTTTAGTACCGGGTCGTGGCACAAACCGGTACTAAAGTGGGGGCCTTTAGTACCGGTTTGTGCCACCACCCGGTACTAAAGGGGGTCGCTTCCCGCCGCTTGGCCTGGCCAAAACAGACCTTTAGTACCGGTTGGTGGCTCCAACCGGTACTAAAGGTGCCTTCTATATATACAACTGCTACGAAAATTTCAGTTTCCCTCTGTTTTCGTTCCTCTGTTCCGTCGTCTTCGTCGCCGTCGCCGCCGCCCTCGATCGTCTCCGACGTCGCCGCTCGTCTCCGTCGCCGCCCCCGTCCCCGTCGCCGCCCCCGTCCCCGTCGCCGCCCCGAAGCCGTCCCCGTCCCCGTCGCGCCGTGCCCGCCGTCGCCGCCCCGGCCGTCGCCTCACCGTCGCGTCGCCGTCACCTCTCCTCGCCGTCGCCTTGCCTCGCCGCCGCCTCGCCGTCGCCTCGCCATCGCCTCGCCGTCGCCGTCGCCCGCTGTGAGTCCTCCAGCCCCGAGCCCGTACACACACACACACAAGCATGTTTAATTAGTTTAGATAATTAGTCTTAGTTAGTTTAGATTATTTAGATTATTATTTTGTATGTTTAATTAGTTTAGATAATTAGTGTTTAATTAGTTTAGATTATTTAGATTATTATTTTTCACTATTATATATGTATGAATGCATGTTAGATGGATATAATTAGTGCTTAATCAGTTAGAAATTAGTGTTATATAGAAATGTTAGAAATTAGTGTTATATAGAAATGTTAGAAATGTTAGAAATTTTAGTGTTATTTAGATTATTTAGATTAGCATAATTAGTGTTATATAGAAATGTTAGAAATTTTAGTTATCAAAATCCAATCATTAAAAAAATGTTACTTTTTACGGGCGTATAGCTAGTATTTGTTCTCGACGATGCCCGGACCGCATCCTCGCCGTCGACCCGTCCGCGACGACGTCCAGCCGACCCATATCCGGGACTGGGCTCCGCCGGGCTGGCACTGGGAGGTGCTGCTTGGAGGGGCGCGCCGCTTGATGAGGAACCCGGCCGCGGGTCCCGTCGTCGACCCTGATCTCGTTTGTTGGCGTTCGCGTGGGCCAGTTTCGGTGCGGAGGGACCCGGCCCCGCTGGAGGTGGTACGTCGCCGTGTTAGGGAGGAGGACGAGCACGTCCATCGCTACATGGTTGCGTTAGAGGGCGGCAGGTTCTCCAATATGTGGCAGTATCTTCGGGGATCTCACTTCAGCTATGATCCTGTGAGGGTTCCTTCTCTTTGGGTGTCCACCGCCCGCGCCGGAGGAACCGCGAGTGTCCTAGATTCTTCTGTAGTATTCAATCTTTATTAGCTAATAGCCAGTGATGTACTGTTCAATATTATATATTATTCAAGACGATGTATTCGAGATTATATCTATTATTCTAGACGATGTATTCGAGATTATATCTATTATTCGAGACAATGTAATCTGAATACTAAATTGTTTTATATTTCTTTTGGATTAGTTAAACAAAAGCTATGGCAGACAATACCGACAGAGAGGGAGAACAGACCATGTTCGATATGATACGCGGGCTAGATGATAATCAGAATGAAGAAGATTATGACGGCTCCGAATTTCTAAACAACACCGGAGAGGGTGATATGATATTCGATCGCGACGACGAAATTGATGAAGTCATGAACTATGATTATGACAATGACGAAGAACATGTTGATCTTGAAACAACAAACACCGGCGAGGTATATATATTTATATAAGCAGGCATCTGGTGACCATCACATGTTTTAAATGACTTGAAGATATATTAACGAATCGATCTTTGTTCTTTCAGCCATCCGGATCGAGCAAATCTTCAGGCAAAATGACGAAACGAGGCCCGAACAAAAAGTTGAAGCCGGGCGTAAAGTACAATATCGAGGCATGCGGCCCTACTAGCAAACCATTAGCTCCTAAGAAGATTGCGGACAAGTTCGTTCATCAGTGCGGAGTTCTTGTGAAGGACCAACTCCCGATCAAACTTCAAGAATGGAGAGCGCTAGCAAAGCCACGTCCAGATGTTACTTTTGTCGACAAGAATCAAAAAGATCTGCTTTGGGATACTCTCATGGAACATTTCACCCTACCAGATCATTTCACAGAAGCAGATGTGCAGAAAGTCAAAGAGGCTGCTCTTAGGATGATGGCGATTGCATTCAAGAACTACAAGAATCGTGAATGGAACAAGTACGTCAAGGGAGGAAGGAAGACTCCAGTATTCAAGGGAACACTGGAGAACCAACGTGATCATTGGGACGATTTCGTGAAATTCAAGGATTCGGAATTAGCTAAGGAACGGTCGAGAATAAACAAGAAGAATGCCGAAAAAAAGGATAAGTTCCATAAGCTGGGGCCAGGTGGCTATGCGGTGGCAATGCCTAAGTGGGATAAGTCTAAGAAAGAGATGGAGGATGCAGGTGTCACTCCGGCTACTAAGAGCTGGCCCCCCAGGGTCAGGACTTGGTTCTATGCGCATGGGGGGGAGTTGGACCTGGAGACAGGCAATGTTTCAACGAGGGCAAGTCTGAAGCGAGCCGACGATGTGATACTTGTTGCAATAGAAGAGGCACGAACGGGGGTGTTCCAGCCCAACAGAGAGAACGACGAGCTTATGCATGCCCTGGGAAATCCTGAACACCCGGGAAGAACACGAGGCAAGGGCGCTATGCCGTGGTATGAGGGGTTTTCAGACTGGAACAACGACTACAGAACCCGTGCGAGAAAGAAGATTGCGGAGGAGAAGAAGAGGAAGATGGAGGAGGAGCAGAGGAAGCGGGACTATGGACGCCTTCAAGGCCTAGAAGCAAGTCAAGCGGAATTGGCAGTCAAATTCCAGCGGCAGCAGGAGCAGATCGACTCACTTACCCATCAAAGGGGGTCTCAGCAGCTGCAGCAGCTAGCGGATGATCCAGCATTGGATAGCACCGGCCCATCCATGCCGAGAAGCAGCGTGGGTTCCGTCCCGGACGATGCAATGCTGGGTAGATACCCCGTGGATGACATCATGGAGAACACTAACTGCGAGCTACACATCAAAATGAAGAACATATCCATGAAGGTGGCGGACGGCTGTGCTTTCACAAGTCCCCCCGAGGCAACCTTCCATTGCAACCCGATTCCAGCGGGCTATGCTCGTGTCTTGGTTGATGAGGTGGTGGACCCACCATATTCGGGGCTACAGCTTGACATTGCTGGAGGTGACGGCGAGCGCTTTCTCGGAGAGGCCAAACATCATATCATCCTATGGAAAAAGGATTGCATCATCTTTCGAAGGCCACTGACACCGTGTCAGCCGAGTCCTCGTCGAAGTCCGCCACTGAGTCAGCAGACTCCTGCTCCTGCAAGTCCACCAAGTCCGGCAAAGTGTCAGGCCACTCCTCCTCCTCCAAGTCCGGCAAAGTGTCAGGACAATCCTCCTCCTCCAAGTCCTCCACAGCGTCAGACGTCCACTCCTCCTCCAAGTCCGGCACAACCTCAGGCCACTCCTCCTCGTCCAACTCAGTCCCGTCAGCCGTCTCCGCCGCCTCAGCAATCGCAGGAGAGACACCCCGTGGCTATGGTGCGTAGCGGTACGAGTCAAGGTAGTACAGGAAGTACAGGCGGAGGCAAGCGATATAAATCTGGTCCAAGCCTCAAGCCTCTTCCGCAGAGGTCTTATGACAGGTCCGAGGAGGAAATCATAGCCATATCTAAGGCCGAGGTGGAAGCCCATTTTGCACCGAAACCGCCACCGCCGCCAAGGGAGAAAGTGCCTGAGGAAACGATTGACCACTTCATTCGTATGGCTCAACCACCAGCTCCCAAGCCTGTTGACACAGACTATGAGCGCCACATCAGGAAGTTAAATCGAGCACGTCTACATCGGGATCGAGCAAACAAGAAGCAGCTGCCAAAAAATGCGGGAAAACCATTCCCCAGCTGGGAGAACAGGCGGCGCAATCGATCCCCTTGCTTGTTGTGCCAACCACAGGTGACAGTACGCGCGCCCAATATTATTGTGGGCAAACAGTGCATGTTCCCGAGGTGGGCAATGTGGTAATAACGGAGGAGCATATAATGCAGGCTGAAGTTCTCAACATCACTGTTGGACAACTCCTCGAGATCGAGCCCATGCCTTTGCTTAGAGAGGATGAAGTAAAATGGAAATATGTCCGGGGCCAACCTTTGGTCGCGCCAGACAAGGTCAAGAACCTCCCAACGAGAATGTATGAATTGCATCAATGGTACATGAACATTACCAAGATTTCAGATCGATTGTCCCTCATGGTGAATGTCAAGCAGGACCATTACTACCATGAGAAAGCTGTGTCTGTTGAGTATTTAGAACTGTTTCAGTTATACAATCAAGACGCACTCGACAAATCTATCGTCAGTTGCTATTGTCTGTAAGTGATTTCTTTCTATAATTTAAGTCTCAAGCTAGCTGTAGTGATCCTTTTGATCAATCATTACCTGTAATTATCCTCACTATATTCTTTTCTGTGGTATTATGCAGGATGAAGATATATGAAATGAGAAAAGGTGGACGCTTTGGCATTGGGTTCATTGACCCAAACACCGTTAATGAATACACATGGAAGATAAATCAACATTATGCAAAGGAAGTAGAGGACAGCATGCTAGGGTTCTTGAAGCGCCTCAAATACAATGAAGATATACTACTTCCTTACAACTTCCAGTGAGTCACACTGTCATGTACTACAAATTCTCTGTTTTTGCCTACTAGCTAGCTACATGTTTTTGCTTACATATGCCCGCTTAATTAAGACATGCAAACGTGTGTGCATGCAGATTTTCACTGGGTCTTGTGTATCATTAAAGTTGACGCCGGAACAGTTGAAGTACTGGACTCACTAATCTCAGAAAAAACTGACTATAACATCTTGTATGGGATAGTCAACAGGTAATTTCAATCATTATTAACTATATATCTCGGCCTATTTAGTTCGTCATTTCATGATATGAACTATTTAATAACCCCTTTATTCATTTTCTTTGTCGGCGGGCAGGGCTTGGGCAAGATTCATCAGCGTCACGGAAGGTGAATGGAAACAAAAGCTTAAATGGATTCGACCCAAGGTAAGTAATTAAGTAGTACTAGCTAGCTAGCTATCTGCCATCTCTTTAATTATCATGCTTGATTAATTATTATCCGATCAAATTCTATTCTCGTAAAGGCCCTGAAGCAGGCGCAGGGGACTGATCTGTGTGCATTCTGCGTTTGCGAGAACATTCGCATGATGGGGTCCGAAAGGAGCAGATCTCAAAGACAGCAATGGGTACGCTTGTCAGAACACTATTCACAATTTTTACACCATTATCGATATCTAGTCACACAACTAATACACATGCATATTGATCTCCTTCTTAACAGTTCAAAGAGGTGCGGGAGAAGCTCATAGAAAGGGAGCGCGTAGAAGCACTTCAAGAGGAAATAGCGGGATTTTTGCTCGACCAGGTCATAAATCCGAATGGAGAATTCTATTACCCGCTACCGCCCCCATGAAAACCACTTCAAATTGTCATCGTGCTCCGAAGGCACCAATTAGGCTAATGCCACTGGCTCCGAAGGCAACATTCATATGTAGGAGAAATTGTATATGGCTATACATGTGTGTATGTGTGAATTAATTAATATGGTGGTTTGTGAGACATTGATGATATATATATGCATGATTGGTTCTACTAGAAATTCTATTTATATATATATATATATATATATATATATATATATATATATATATGCATAACGTGTACAATGTGTAGTATCGTAAAATACCAGCAAACGAAAAAGAATTAAAATGGAAACACAAAATTAAATGAAAAAGAAATCATAAAACTAAAAAAAACCAAACCTTATAGTACCGGTTGGTCTTACCAAGCGGTACTAAAGGGCTCCAGGCCCCCGAAGCTGGCTCGTGCCACATGGTTGCCCTTTAGCACCGGTTCGTGTTGAACCGGTACTAAGGGGGGGGGGGGGCCTTTAGTGACCACAATTTAGTGTCGGTTATGTAACCGGCACTACAGGGCCTTACGAACCGGTGCTAATGCCCGGTTCTGCACTAGTGCACCAAATCTGAGTCGCCATAGACCATGAGGTGACGGATGCCGGGTGAAATGGCCATACGCAACCCATACAAAAGTGCTTCGTATTCTGCTTCGTTATTAGAGGAATCAAAGTGGATCTAGAGCACATATCTGAGCTTATCTCCTCGGGGGGAAACTAGCACTACCCCAGCACCGGAACCATTCAGCATCTTAGAACCATCAAAGAACATGGTCCAGTGCTCCGAGTGAACTTGAGTCGGCAGTTGCTGCTCAATCCACTCGGCTATGAAGTCTGCTATTGCTTGGGACTTGATGGCTTTCTTTGCCTCAAACTTGATATCCAAGGGAAGGAGTTCAATCGCCCATTTTGCCACTCGACCAGTTGCATCTCTGTTGTGTAAAATCTCTGACAATGGAGCGTCGCTGACGACTGTAATGGAATGGCCAGAGAAGTAGTGAGCAACCTTCTTCATGGTCATATAGATCCCATATACAAGCTTCTGATAATGAGGGTATCTTTGTTTTTATGGGGTCAAAACTTCAGAAAGATAATATATTGGGCGCTGAACTTTGAAGGCTTTTCCTTCTTCTTCCCTCTCGACCGTAAGTACAATACTGACGACTTGTCCTGTGGCTGCAATGTAAAGCAGAAAAGGCTCTTTGCTGATTGGGGCATGATGTCTACTACACAACCTTCTTCTTGTAGACGTTGTTGGGCCTGCAAGTGCACAAGTTTGTAGGACAGTAGCAAATTTCCCTTAAGTGGATGACCTAAGGTTTATCAATCCGTAGGAGGCGTAGGATGAAGATGGTCTCTCTCAAACAACCCTGCAACCAAATAACAAAAAGTCTCTTGTGTCCCCAACACACCCAATACAATGGTAAATTGTATAGGTGCACTAGTTCGGCGAAGAGATGGTGATACAAGTGCCAAAAAGATACTAGATATAGGTTTTTATAACCTGGAATAATAAAAACAGCAAGGTAACAAGCGGTAAAAGTTAGCGTAAACGGTATTGCAATGATAGGAAACAAGGCCTAGGGTTCATACTTTCACTAGTGTAAGTTCTGTCAACAATAATAACATAGATAGATCATATAACAAGCCCTCAGCATGCAACAAAGAGTCACTCCAAAGACACTAATAGCGGAGAACAAACGTACAGATTATGGTCGGGTACGAAACCACCACAATGCTATTCTTTCGGATCGATCTATAAAAGAGTTCGTACTAGAATAACACCTTAAGATACAAATCAACCAAAACCCTAATGTCACCTAGATACTCCATTGTCACCTCAAGTATCCGTGGGCATGATTATACGATATGCATCACACAATCTCAGATTCATCCAACCAACATAAAATTACTTTGAAGAGTGCCCCAAAGTTTCTACTGGAGAGTCAAGAACATGTGCCAACCCCTATGCATAGGTTTCCAAGTGTCACGAAACCCGCAAGTTGATCACCAAAACATACATCAAGTGGATCAATAGAATAACCCATTGTCACCACGGTTATCCCACGCAAGACATACATCAAGTGTTCATAAAAGACTCAATCCAATAAGATAACTTCAAAAGGGGAAACTCAATTCATTACAAGAGAGTAGAGGGGGAGAAACATCATAAGATCCAACTACAATAGCAAAGCTCGGGATACATCAAGATCGTGCCATAGAACACGAGAGAGAACACGAGAGAGAGAGAGAGAGAGAGATCAAACACATAGCTACTGGTACATACCCTCAGCCCCGAGGGTGAACTACTCCCTCCTCATCATGGATAGCGCCGGGATGATGAAGATGGCCTCCGGTGATGGGATCCCCCTCCGGCAGGGTGCCGGAATAGGTCCCGATCGGTTTTTAGTGGCTACAGAGGCCTGCGGCGGCTGAACTCCCGATCTATTTTCTGTTCTGGAAGTTTTAGGGTACGCCGGTATATATGGGTGAAAGGAGAACGTCGGTGGAGCTACGGGGGCCCCCACGAGGCAGGGGGCGCGCCCAGGGGGTGGGCGCGCCCTCCACCCTCGTGAGCACCTCCCGTATCTTCTGACGTGGGGTCCAAGTCCATCAGGTGGGTTTCCTTCCAAAAATAACTTCTCCAGTTGATTTCGTTCCGTTTTGACTCCGTCTGATATTCCTTTTCCTCGAAATACTGAAATAGGCATAAAACAGGAAATCTGGTGGGCCTCCGGTTAATAGGTTAGTCCCAAAACTAATATAAAAGTGTATAATAAAGCCCATAATCATTCAAAACACATAGTAATATAGAATGAATTCTTCATAAATTATAGATCCGTTGGAGACGTATCAGCATCCCCAAGCTTAATTCCTACTAGTCCTCGAGTAGGTAAATGATAGAGAAAGAATTTATGAAGTGTGAATGCTAGAGGTGCACAAGTTTGATCAACGATAATTTCAATCACCTTTTATAGCATGAGTATATGTCATAACAGTAGTTCATCTCATAAAACTTCTCACGATAAAGTGACAAGCAATTCACATATCAAGGCATAGACCATAAACATTCTTGAAAACTAGCAAACTTCATTCTTAGTCATCAAAACAATTGCAATTCATCTTATTTTCAGGAATAGCAAACTCCACATACTCAACTATCATATAGTCTTCTACAATTGCTAACACTCACGCAATACTTGTGGTTATGAAGTTTTAATCAGACACAGAGAAAGATTGGGGCTTATAATGTTGCCTCCAAACTTATTCACCTTTGGGTGATGTCAACAATAATAGTTCATGCTAACGTATATCCAATTGGATATATATATCAGGATCACCCCACCATGAAGTGCTTGCCAAAGGATAAAATGAAAAAGGGAAAGGTGAAGATCACCTTGACTCTTGCATAAAGTAAAAGATAGGCCCTTCGCAGAGGGAAGCAGGGATTTGCAGAGGTGCCAGAGCTCAATTTTTAAAATAGAGATAAATAATTTTGAGAGGTATGATCTCATTGTCAACATAACAACCAAGAGTTCCCAATATCTTCCATACTACATACATTATAGGCGGTTCCCAAACAGAATGGTAAAAATTTATACTCCCCCAACCACCAACAAGCATCAATCCATGGCTTGCTCGAAACAACGAGTGCCTCCAACTAAAAACAATCCTGGGGGAGTTTTGTTTAATTATTTTGATTTGCTTTGATCTTTTTGGATCATGGGACTGGGCATCCCGGTTACCGCCACTTTCTCGTGAATGAGGAGCGGAGTCCACTCCTCTTGAGAATAACCCACCTAGCATGGAAGACACTGATAGCCCCTAGTTGCTACATGAGCAATTCGGGCATACAAAACAGATTATAATTTGAAGGTTTAAAGTTTGGCACATGCAAATTTACTTGGAACGGCAGGTAAATACCGCATATAGGTAGGTATGGTGGACACTCATGGCAAAACTGGGTTTAAGGATATTTGGAAGCACAAGTAGTATCTCTACTTGGTGCTAGGAATTTTGGCTAGCATGAGGGGGAAAGGCAAGCTCAACATGTTTGAATGATCCATGACAATATACTTTAACTGAGATGCGAGAAAACATAACCCATTATGTTGTCTTCCTTGTCCAACATCAACTCTTTAGCATGTCATACTTAATGAGTGCTCCCAATTATGAAAGATGTCTATGATAATATATTTATATGTGAAATCTCTCTTCCTTCAATATTCTTTCATGAATTGTTCAAATGACTAATACAATGCTTGCTAACTGTCAATAAATTTACAACCTCTACTTCTTAGATGTGAAGCCATTACTCCCCACGGGATAAGCAAATGAAACATATATAATTTCAGATTTGCGACATTCAACTTATTCAACCATTTACTCATAGGATATAAGTGAAGCACATGAGTAAATGAAAAGCTACTCCAAAAAGATATAAGTGAAGATCAATGAGTAGCTAAATAATTATGCAACTATGTGAAGACTCTCTATCATTTAAGAATTTCAGATCTTGGTATTGTATTCAAGCAGCAAGCAAAACAAAATAAAATTACATTTCAAGGATAGCACACATCATGTGAAGAAGCAAAAACTTAGGTTCAACCGATACTAACCGATAGTTGTTGAAGAAGAAAGGTGGGATGCCAACGGGGGCATCCCCAAGCTTAGATGCTTGAGACTTCTTGAAATAATATCTTGGGGTGCCTTGGGCATCCCCAAGCTTGAGCTTTTGTGTCTCCTTAATTCCTCTCATATCATGGTTTCTCTTTTTGTCAAAAGCTTCATTCACAACAAACTCAACAAGAACTCGTGAGATAGGTTAGTATAAACCAATGCAAAACCTTATCATTTTCTACTGTAACAAATCACTAAGATTATTATTCAACATTGCATACTAAATGCCTCTGCATATTTAATAGTCCTATCCTCAAATAGAATCATTAAACAAGCAAACATATGCAAACAATGCAACCATGACAGCAATCTGTCGAAACAGTATAGTCTGTAAAGAATTCAAGATTCATCATACTTCCCTAACTCCAAAAATTATGAACAAAACTTCCCACTGTAGTAAATTTATCAGATCTCAATATGCAAAAAGATTCAACATTATACCACTCTCTGACTTTTATAGAGAATTTTTGCAACAGCGGTAAACTTTCTGTTTTCGAACAGCAACATGTATAGTAGCAAAATAAGCATGACAAAGGCTATCCTTGACTTTTTTATTGAAACTAAAGGTGCAAAACACTAATCTAAATAACAGCAAGCAAATACTAATAATATAAAATGACGCTCCAAGCAAAACACATATCATGTGGTGAATAAAAATATAGCTCCAAGTAAAGTTACCGATGAACGAAGATGAAAGAGGGGATGCCACCCGGGGCATCCCCAAGCTTAGGCTCTTGATTATCCTTGAATATTACCTTGGGGTGCCTTGGGAATCCCCAAGATTAGGCTCTTGCCACTCCTTATTCCATAGTCCATCGAAAGAATTCACCCAAAACTTGAAAACTTCACAACACAAAACTCAACAGAAATCTCGTGAGCTCCGTTAGAGAAAGAAAACAAAAGACTACTTAAAGGTACTGTAATGAACTCATTATTTATTTATATTGGTGTTAAACCTAATGTATTCCAACTTATCTATGGTTTATAAACTAATTTACTAGCCATAGATTCATCAAAATAAGCAAACAACACATGAAAAACAGAATCTGTCAAAAACAGAACAGTCTGTAGTAATCTGTAACTAACGCAAACTTATGGAACTCTAAAAATTCTACCAAAATAGGAGGTCCTGTAAAATTTGTTTATTGATCAGCAGAAAAAAGAATCAACGCAAAAGCACTCTCCAGTAAACAATGGCAGCTAATCTCGTGAGCGCTAATGTTTCTGTTTTTCAGCAGAATCAAATCAACTATCATCGTAGGTTATCCTATAGGTCTTACTTGGCACAAACACTAACTAAAACATAAAACCACATCCAAACAGAAGGTAGATGGATTATTTATTCCTAAACAGAAGCAAAAACACAAAATAAAATTGGGTTGCCTCCCAACAAGCGCTTTTCTTTAATGCCTTTTAGCTAGGCATGATGATGATAATGATGCTCACATAAAAGATAAGAATTGAAACATAACAGGAGCATCATGAAGCATATGACTAGCACATTTAAGTCTAACCCACTTCCTATGCATAGGGATTTTGTGAGCAAACAACTTATGGGAACAATAATCAACTAGCATAGGATGGTACAACAAGCATAACTTCAAGAATTTAAGCACATAGAGAGGAAACTTGACATTATTGCAATTCCTACAAGCATATGTTCCTCCCTCATAATAATTTTCAGTAGCATCATGAATGAATTCAACAATATAACCAGAACCTAAAGCATTCTTTTCATGATCTACAAGCATAGAAAATTTACTACTCTCCACATAAGCAAACTTCTTCTTTATAGCATACGTATCATCACAATAATCATCATAAATAGGAGGCATGCTTTCATCATAGTAAATTTGCTCATCAAAGCTTGGGGGACAAAAAATATCATCTCCATCAAACATAGCTTCCCCAAGCTTGTGGCTTTGCATATCATTAGCATCATGGATATTCAAGGAATTCATACTAACAACATTGCAATCATGCTCATCATTCAAAAATTTAGTACCAAACATTCTATAGATTTCTTCTTCAAGCACTTGAGCACAATTATCCTTTCCATCATACTCACGAAAGATATTAAAAAGGTGAAGCATATGAGACAAACTTAACTCCATTTTTTTGTAATTTTCTTTTATAGACTAACTAGTTCTAAAACAAGAAACAAAAAGATCCGATTGCAAGATCTAAAGATATACCTTCACTTACCTAGCCTCCCCGGCAACGGCGCCAGAAAAGAGCTTGATGTCTACTACACAACCTTCTTCTTGTAGACGTTGTTGGGCCTGCAAGTGCACAAGTTTGTAGGACACTAGCAACTCAAGTGGATGACCTAAGGTTTATCAATCCGTAGGAGACGTAGGATGAAGATGGTCTCTCTCAAACAACCCTGCAACCAAATAACAAAAAGTCTCTTGTGTCCCCAACACACCCAATACAATGGTAATTAAATTGTATAGGTGCACTAGTTCAGCGAAGAGATGGTGATACAAGTGCAAAATAGATAGTAGATATAGGTTTTTGTAATCTGAAATAATAAAAACAGCAAGGTAACAAGCGGTAAAAGTGAGCGTAAACGGTATTGCAATGATAGGAAACAAGGCCTAGGGTTCATACTTTCACTAGTGTAAGTTCTCTCAACAATAATAACATAGATAGACCATATAACAAGCCCTCAACATGCAACAAAGAGTCACTCCAAAGACACTAATAGCGGAGAACAAACGTAGAGATTATGGTCGGGTACGAAACCACCACAAAGCTATTCTTTCGGATCGATCTATAAAAGAGTTCGTACTAGAATAACACCTTAAGATACAAATCAACCAAAACCCTAATGTCACCTAGATACTCCATTGTCACCTCAAGTATCCGTGGGCATGATTATACGATATGCATCACACAATCTCAGATTCATCCAACCAACATAAAAGTACTTCGAAGAGTGCCCCAAAGTTTCTACCGGAGAGTCAAGAACGTGTGCCAACCCCTATGCATAGGTTCCCAAGTGTCACGAAACTCGCAAGTTGATCACCAAAACATACATCAAGTGGATCAATAGAATAACCCATTGTCACCACGGTTATCCCACGCAAGACATACATCAAGTGTTCATAAAAGACTCAATCCAATAAGATAACTTCAAAAGGGGAAACTCAATTCATCACAAGAGAGTAGAGGGGGAGAAACATCATAAGATCCAACTACAATAGCAAAGCTCGGGATACATCAAGATCGTGCCATAGAACACGAGAGAGAACATGAGAGAGAGAGAGAGATCAAACACATAGCTACTGGTACATACCCTCAGCCCCGAGGGTGAACTACTCCCTCCTCGTCATGGATAGCGCTGGGATGATGAAGATGGCCTCCGGTGATGGGATCCCCCTCCGGCAGGGTGCCGGAACAGGGTCCCGATTGGTTTTTGGTGGCTACAGAGGTCTGCGGCGGCGGAACTCCCGATCTATTTTCTGTTCTGGAAGTTTTAGGGTACGACGGTATATATGGGTGAAAGGAGAATGTCGGTGGAGCTAGGGGGGCCCCACGAGGCAGGGGGCGCGCCCAGTGGGGTGGGCGCGCCCCCCACCCTTGTGAGCACCTCCCGTATCTTCTGACGTGGGGTCCAAGTCCATCAGGTGGGTTTCCTTCCAAAAATAACTTCTCCAGTTGATTTCGTTCCGTTTTGACTCCGTCTGATATTCCTTTTCCTCGAAATACTGAAATAGGCATAAAACAAGAAATCTGGGCTGGGCCTCCGGTTAATAGGTTACTCCCAAAAATAATATAAAAGTGTATAATAAAGCCCATAATCATTCAAAACACATAGTAATATAGCATGAATGCTTCATAAATTATAGATACGTTGGAGACGTATCAGGGCAGCAAGCACCGGCTGGGTGGAGAGCAGGGCTTTTAGCTCTGCAAATGCTGCATCAGCTTCTTGAGTCCACACAAACTTGTCTGATTTCTTCATCAGTCGGTAAAGAGGCAATGCCTTTTCACCGAGGCAAGAGATGAATCGACTTAAAGCGTCCAAGCATCCAGTAAGCTTCTGGACATCATGCACACGCACAGGGCGTTTCATTCGGAGTATAGTACCAACTTTTTCTGGGTTGGCATCGATTCCTCGTTCAGAAACGAGAAAACCGAGTAACTTTCCACCAGGAACTCCGAATGTGCACTTTGATGGATTAATCTTGGTATCATACCTCCTGAGGTTGGCAAATGTTTCAGCAAGGTCAGTCAACAGGTCGGAACCCTTCGGCGATTTGACCACAATATCATCCATGTATGCTTCCACATTCCGACTGATTTGAGTGAGCAAACACTTATGAATCATCCTCATGAACGTGGCTCCGGCATTCTTGAGGCCGAATGGCATGGTCACATAGCAGAAGCACCCGAATGGAGTGATGAAAGTTGTTTTGATCTCGTCGGGTCCATACAGACGGATCTGATGGTAACCGGAATAGGCGTCTAAAAAACACAAGCGCTCACATCCCGCAGTCGAGTCGACTATTTGGTAGATGCGGGGGAGAGGAAAATTATCTTTCGGGCAGGCCCGATTGATATGTTTGAAGTCAATGCACATACGAAGTGACTTGTCCTTCTTGGGGACCATGACAACATTGGCGAGCCACTCGGAGTGGTAAATCTCTCGGATAAACTCCGCTGCTAAGAGCCGAGCCACCTCCTCGCCAATGGCCTTTCTCTTCTGGACGGCGGACCGTCGAAGATGTTCCTTGACAGGTTTCACCTTTGAGTCGACTCGTAGACAATCCTCAGCCAGCCCCCCGGGAACACCTTGCATGTCAGCAGGCTTCCATGCGAAGATGTCCTAGTTCTCACGAAGGAACTGGATGGGCGCTTCTTCCTATTTGGAGTCGAGTGTTGTTGAGATATGACTCGGAGTAGCACTGGGGTCGGTCGGGTGAATGTGAATCGGCTTTGTCTCACCGGACGACTGAAACACTGATTCCATAACAGGCTTCTTGGCTCACAACAAATCACTTGGGTCTGCAGTTTTCTGGTATTCCTGCAGCTCTACCACTGCCATCTGAGCATAGGCGATCTTTGAGCCCTTCTGAAAGCACTCTTCTGCCTTCTTCCGATTCCAGTAATAGTGATCACACCTTTGGGACCAGGCATCTTCAATTTGAGGTACACATAACATGGTCGAGCCATGAAACGTGCATAAGCTGGCCTACCCAAAATAGCGTGATAAGCACTCTGGAAATCCACAACCTCAAACGTCAACTTTTCTTTGCGGTAATTCTTGGAATCACCGAAAACCACATCAAGAGCAATTTGGCCGAGTGACTCAGCCTTCTTTCAAGGAATGACTCCATGGAAACTCATGTTTCTGGTACTGAGTCTGGACATCGGAATGCCCATCCCTTTCAGCGTCTCTGCATACAATATATTCAGGCCACTGCCACCATCCATCAAGACTTTAGTCAGTCTAGTGCCCTCGACGACTGGGTCGACCACCAAAGCTTGCCTCCCAGGGGTGGCAATGTGCGTCGGATGATCGGACTGGTCAAATGTGATGGCAGTCTGAGACCATTTCAGATAATTGGGTGTCACCGGAGCAACCATATTCACCTCTCGATTGATAACTTTCAATCGACTTTTGCTTTCAACATCAGCAAAATCATCAGGGTGGAATTGACCTGGGGATATCCATCATCACTATCTTCTTTATCTTCAACTTTGTCTGACTCCTTTTCCTTATCTTTGGGCTGTTTACCCTGGAATTGCTGGATCAAGAGCCGACACTGTCGAGCGGTATGTTTTGGGTAAATGAATTTACCCTCCCCATCTTTCTTCGTGTGGATGTGGCACGGGAAATCCATCACGTCATTTCCTTCCTTGTCCTTCACCTTCTTAGGGTTCCAAGACCCTTTGGGCTTCCCTTTAAACTTTCCTTGAGTCACGGCCAAGGCTTCTCCAGGAGCAGCCGGCTCGGCTTTCCGCTTCTGCTTCTGACTGGAGTCCCCCCCCCCCCGGTTTCATGAGCGGCTGACTTGTACTTACCACTCTGGAGCCGATCCTCTTCTTCACCATTGGCATACTTGGTGGCAATCTCCATCATTCGACTCAGGGTCATGTGTCAGGACCCCGACTCAATGCCACATCGATCTAGCATGTAACACCTCATATCACTTTGCGGCCTGACGCACGGTATTCCCACGGGTGTCGCCTTACCTTTGCCCGGGACCATTTGCGCCTTTTGGCACACGTATATGACAGTGTCGCTAGCATCCATATGATAAGGAGTCCGGGCTGACATGGCTAGTCGTAAACCCAAAGCGGCACAGACTTACAGGGACAGGCATCCATGACCCAGCATCGAACGTGTCGGTCATCAGCGAGTGAATCCAGGCTGTAGCACTGGGCTAGCAGGACTCCGGTGAACCGGGCTGTAGCGGGCTAACAGGACTCCGGTATTCACCGCGTGACATTTCCCCGAAGGGACAGACACAGGAACGAAGAAGGACACATGCCGGCCAGCCTAAGTGTTCCGGAGCAGTAGCAAGCTACCATGGCTCGGTGGAAACACTAGGAGACATTTCCCCGTAAGAGAGGCTACTAAAGATAAACAACTAGATGGTCAGATCCCACACATACCAAGCATTTCAATAACATACACACAATATGCTCGATATGTGCAAATACAACATGGCATCACAACATGACTCTATGACTCAAGTAATCTATTCAATAGGCTCCGAGGAGCGAGATACTACAAACATGGGTCTCATGACCCAACATTCAGAGAATACAAATCAAAGCACAAGCGGAAACTATCATGTCTGAGTACAGACCACTATAAATGAAAAAGGCTGAGAAGCCTGACTATCTGCCAGATACTGCCGAGGGCACAAGATCGTAGCTGAGGTAACAAGCTAAACGTCGAAGTCCACGCGAAACTACTAGCGAGACCGAAGTCTCTCTGCAAAACATAAAATAGGCAAACGTGAGTACAAATGTACCCAGCAAGACTTACATCAGAACTAACTACACATGCATCATTATCAACAAAGGGGATGGTGGGGTTTAACTGCAGCAAGCCAGCTTGACTCGGTGGCTATCCTAAACTACGACTGCAAGCGACTCTTTTGAGGTGGCGCACACGAGTCCACATATTCACCATATCAATACACCACTATGGATCCGCTCCCGTCTCCCTACGAGAACGCCATCCATAGCACTCACGCTTATCTTGCGTATTTTAGAGTATCCACTTTCACTTGTCTATGAACTGATATAAGCAACCCAGAAGTCCTTTACCGCGGACACGGCTATTTGAATAGATCATATTAACCCTGCAGGGGTGTACTTCTTCACACACGCTCTCACCACTTACCGCCGTTTACACGACATGTACTCGGCAACCTTCAAGCGGAAGCCCAACGTGGGTGTCGGCCACGGCCTGCCTAAACACTCAAGTCTCTAGTCCAGGTTTATCGCCTATTCGGGTTCCATCCATGAGGAGATCCGGCCGGAGTTTCGCTCACAGCCCCAAATGATGTGAACAGGGTTCTGTGACACCAAACGGGCGCCCGGTTTACCCGGCCACGTGCCTACCGCATCACAGCCCACCCCTACGGTCAGCGCTGTCCACGGCCTCCAGCATACTACAAACACCAGAAACTACTTGCAACTCCTGGACAGAGGACAAGGGTGATTAAGAAGCCGAGAGGGTCCATTGGTTTCGGGCCCAATGCGTGGTAGTAGCTGAATCATGGATCACAAACACAGAACTCAGTTCCTGAGGACGGCTGCAATGAGACAACCCACCATGTACTCCTACATGGCCTCTGACCGCTACCTTTACCAAATCGTGTTCACACACTTAGCTCACACACAGTAAGACATGTTCACACACCTCTGATTCATCCCCGATGAATCAGACCTGACTCAACTCTAAGCAGTAGCAGGCATGACAAACAAACATGAATGAGTAGGCACAACAGGGCTCAAACAACTCCTACTCATGCTAGTGGGTTTCATCTATTTACTGTGGAATGACAGGTCATGCAAAGGATAAAGGGGTTCAGCTACCGCAGCAAGTAACAGATGAATCGATGTTGTCCTAATGCAGTAAAAGAGAGCAGGAGCGAGAGAGTGGGATTTTATCGGAATGAACAAGGGGGTTTTGCTTGCCTGGCACTTCTGAAGATAACATTGAGTCTTCATCAGTGTCAACGATCACATCATCGGTATCACGTCTATCGAGAGGGGACAAATACCGGCAACACAGAAGGGAACACAATCAATGCAATGCACAATATGATGCATGATCATGACATGGCAAAATGAATGTGTTTTGACCCAATGCAACTAGCAACAGATTAAATGAAGTTGGTTTGAATACAAGATTCAAATTCAAACTCCATATGTGATTATTTAAATGCCCTTTATTTGATTTGTGCTAAACAGTAGTGATAAGTTGTTCTAACATGCATGAAAATGGTACAGATGGATTCCTTGAATTTTTCTGATAATTTTTCATATATAAATTATTTAATTTGGAGTTACGGTTAATTTTCTATGAATTTTGGAAGTTTTAGGCATTTTCTGGAATTTCCTATATAAAAATAAATCCAGAAAAGAATTTACTGCGTCAGCACTACGTCAGCATGACGTAAGCGAGTCAACGGGCAGCCCAGGTCAAACTGACCAGTGGGTCCTCCGTGTCAGTGACTAACCTAACTAACTGGGTTAGTTAGCGTTTTAACTTAAACTAACCTAGATTAATTAGGCGGGCTGGTCCCGCATGTCAGTGACACAGGGGGAGGTCAAACCCCGGTCAAATGGCCCAAACAGGCCGGCGGCTCAACGCCGGCGGCAACAGGCACGGCGGAGGGCTTCGGAATCGCTCCTCCGGCGACCATTCGGGCGGCGGAGAGGCTCTACGGGTGGCTGGGAGGGCGCCGCGTCTTCCTGTGGAGTCAGTTGGGGTCGGGGCGGCCGGAATCGGCGCCGGCGTCGACCTAGGTGGCCAACGGAGTTCGGCCAAGGTCGAACGCGGCGCTGCGGTGCACTAGAGGGGAAACGGAAAGGCTCTGTGGGCTCCTGGGAGGGCGGCGAACTCGGTAACGTGCTCGGGCGCTAGCTGGGGTGACCCTGGCCACGGCAGCGCCATGGCCGGCGGCGAGGAGCAATCGGCTCCGGTGAGAAGGCGGCTGGAGTGCGGGAACGAGCGCGGGGAGAAGGGGAAATGGAAGAGGAGCTCACAGCGAGGTCGATGAGCAGCTCGGTGGTCTCGGGGAGGCGGCGGAGGCGGCGAATTGACCGTGGCGAACTTCGGTGGCCGGCGACGGAAACGGCGATGGTGGTGGCGTTGCAGCACGTCCGGGAGGTCCGTAGCTCAACGAGGAGGTGGAGGAGGTTGTGGCGGAGCTCGGAAGCGGGTCGGGGAGGCGAGGGGAGGCCAGTGGCTACGGTGATGCCCGTCGGCGGCGGCGGTGGTTCTCGGGTGAGAGGGAGAGAGAGCAGGGGGAGAAGAGGAGGGCGAGGGAGAGTGAGAGCGGTGCGGGGCAGCTGCGTGGCTTCGTCCAGGGCATCGAGGGAGTCCGGGGAAGCAGGAGGTGGCCAGCAGGGGGGGGAGGTGGCGCGCGCGCGTGCCGGCGAGCGTCGGGCACACGCCCTCGTCCTTCTGTCCGAGGAGGAAGACGACAGGGAAGGCGCGGGTGGGCTGGGCCGGCCAGGGGGGGAGCTGGGCCGGCTGGTGGGCTGCACGGGTGAGGCCAGGTAGGCTTCACTCCTTTTTTTTTCTGTTTTGTTTTAACTCTGTTTTCTATTTTGCAGGTTTGTTTTGAATTTGGTTTTGAAACCAATTCAATTTATTTTGCTTCTGACAATAATTTTAGGAGCTAAAAGAATTAAAACAATGCTCCACAAAATATTTCAGAATTATTGGTCCTATATTTATTTAACAGTAGATATAAGTCCAATTCAAATGGCTATGATTTAAATTCAAAGTCCCAAAAATAAATCTTTAAAAATGTTCAATATTTTGGTTGGGACCAGAACCCTTACCAAAAATTATCAAACATTTAAGAAGAGCCTTTTGGAGCAATGAATAAGATTTCTAGGGTTTTTGCCCCTCTTTTATTTAGGGTTTTGAGGCTTCCAATATTCCTCAATTTAAGTTTCAAAAATATAGACATGATGCACACATGAAGCTAGACTAGAGCAATGCCAGAAGCTAGGGATGTGACAACTCACCCCCACTAAACAAGAATCTCGTCTCGAGATTCAAGCGTAGAGTAGGATGAAGGAAAAACGTAAACTAGTACAATCTTCACGATCCAGGTTGCACTTCATAGGAACGTTGATTCGATCACCATCGTTGTCTTGAAGTCTTGCTCTGAGAACTCCAGCTAATCATGACAACGAGAGGAAAGGAAAAACCCTAAAAGAATCGTTCTTCTCGAAGGTCGAACAACTCAGGATTAACTCACGGAATGAGACATAGGACCATCTTTCGGGTTGAGACACGAGATACACATCAATAGGGGTGGAAGAAACGGATGACGAAGGTTCACTAGGTAGACAACAATTTCATACCTAAGAAGGTGGTAAACGATTGTCAACGTAGCGAGGAGTTGAGTTGCCATGATACCATAACGATACACCTTAGGGAAGGTGACTCGTAGAGATATCCCCTTAAGTGGCAAAAAGAATTACTTTTGATTCAGAGATCATTGAAACTCTTTAAACCAGCCTAAGGCAATTCTCGAGCGATCGTTTGGAGGGGGTCGGTAGAATAGCATACTCGGACTTGGATGATGTGGATTACCTTGTTGAAGACAACGTAATGGATGATTTTGCTCATCACCGGAAATGGAAGAGACCCATGGTAGAATGACACATTGGCGGTGCAAGCTAGGAACAAAATGCAAATGCTGGGAATGATTCTGGTAACTGGGGAAGAACCCAACAGTAGGGAGTGAATTCACTGTTTGAAGAGGTCATAGCATTGCCGAGGAAACTGAGAGGAATCCCAGTTAGAGCCGATGATAACACGTAACGCTTGTGCGTGCTCTCAAGAACTTGAGCATTTCCATATTCATCAAGGTTTTACCAACATCCGTGTCAAGGGTCCGGCAACACAACTTGCTACCATGATGAATGATGATGGAGGATGTAGATGCAAAGAAAGATAACACCTTCTCAGATTTCATCTTAGCGAGGCCAAGGAAACAAAATCTGGATGATCGACCGAGAAACATTTAGCACTCCGCTTCTAATGTTCTCCTTGATGTGCTAGTGTAACCCATTCATAGAAATGGTCTGGTATCTAGGACATCAAGTAAAAGGTCGGACTTCGGGATCTCAAAATCCATAGGGGCAACTAGGGAGTAAATCCTACGAAATCCCTATGGGGAGGTGGCCAACTTCCTTAATCAAGATATTATAATAACAGGTCTTCCGGCTGGGTGTGTGGCCATGACATCCACTTTACCGGTTATCGAGGGACCAATATTATAGTTCTTGGAGAATGTTCCAACCATCATATCTGCCTGAGATTCAGATCTGGTTGGTGTCAGGATATCCCAGACTCATCAAGTCTAGAAAGAAAAATGAAAGTTTGCAACACAAATCGACGAGATGACGTTGCGAGATTCTCGGGAAATGAACTACGATAGTAAGCTCCAAAACATGAGCTGGTTCTGCTACAAACATGTGAACACGTTGTCCCGGACAAGCATGACCACGTGGTAGTCTTACAATAAAACACTACCGAGTTCTGGTTGGGAACCATCACCGTGGATAACGAAGTCCTTGCATAAGTCATATGATTAGCTCTTATGAAGGAACTTCTTCCCCTTGAACAATCAATCAGTGGCTTGGTGTGCTCGGGACACATATGGAATGAAGGTTGCAAGTCTCTAGACCACAGAATACTTCGCACGTGTGCATGACTAATTTGGAATGATTCCAGGGAAACAAAACAATCTTCCTCAAATTCATGGCGGCAACTTGCATCATATGCACATGAATTAGGGAAAATCACTACTTTCATTCAAACATATGCTTCATGAACGAAACACGAAGAAATGCTTACACCAGTTTCCAACACTAGGTTGATGTTCAACATGATTCATGGGGGGAGACAAAATGCTACTGATGGGCTCAACAGCAACTCATCGGAATTTCCATATCACTGGACTTCCACCATCATGTGAACACGGTGATAGCATTGGTCAGACCAAAGATGTAATGGTGTATGCTCGAGGGATCAACCACGAGTAGGACAACATTACGAGCATCGTTGGTACTGATTTGATTTGACGATAGCCCACACTCAAATCAAGGGATTGATAAGACAATAGGTCCAGCAACTGATCACAGGGACCAATCGATGAAGATATCATCTTTCTTCAACACACACTACACAAGAATATCCCTTTGGAACGAACTAAGTCAGACAAGTTTTTATCTTCCAACTCTCCAAGTTGTTGTCCAGCTTAACCAACTAGCTCAGGGATATCTAACACCGATTCTTGGAAAGAAGGTGGTTCATAAGAAACCAACTTGATCACGGCTCAACATAACGGTCAGGTGACGACCTGGTAGTACTTCTGAGAAGACATTCAGAAAATCACGAACCACCGGTATGTTACTAAGCTCGAGAACAATCTCGCTTTTGAGGGCAAGACGATATGATCAAATGAGTGAGGACTTGACAAGATCCTAACTCATCGATCGAGGAGTGAACCAGGAGAATGGACTAGGTAGCATGATCAACCTTAGAATGATGATTCAAAACCAACACGCTAAGAATGAAATTATTGTCCTTTAACTACCAAGCAACAGAGTTGCTAGCAGTATTGATTTCACACATCACAATTCATTTGTCGGTATTCCGGTTGCATCAACACGAGGGCCGAGGAATGAACAGTGATGGCAAGAAGTATCACTGTACCAAGAGTTCATGGGATGGTGTGCAATTCCTATAACAATCTCGATATAAAATATGTAATACTCCAAGGTAGAGCAGAACCAAAAGCTGGATTGGCATTTGATCTGCGGAATACAACTACTTTGACCCAATCCTAGATATGGAAGAGGTACTGGAGTTTGTTTCTCCTAGTCATTCCGGAATAGAATGGCTTGACAGACCACAAGAGTCATAGGCATCGATGAACGAACGCACGCATACTCTTGACTATCAATTGATAGACGAGGGTCAGAATGCAACTAAAGAGAACAACTCAAAGGAACATATAATTTTCTGAGTTGTGGATGCATAGATTAGTATGTCGAACCAAGTTCAACATATTTCTTCCGGATAACCCATGCAGAAAGGTAGAACTGGCAGAATCACGATTTATGAATGGAGAACTCCTCAAGAATAATCCTGTTGTGATATTTCAGTTCAACGAGGAACTTCTGCCATAAGTAGTTATGGTATTTGGAAGAAGAAGATACCACGGACTTCAAGGACTATCGCAAAGGTTACTAATATCCTAAAGGTACTAGCAATTACTATCAACATGAAGTAGGTAGAGTGAATCTCGGGTTCAAAACCCAGGAGTAGAATACCTACTACTAAGTAGCATCACGGGATGCTTCCGAGAATAAAGGCCAGAATCTTCACACTAGGACACAAATCATGGCTAGACCACTAGATGATCCCCTAAGCACTTAGGGTCATAACAATAATTCCAACATATATGTCGAGGCAATAATTACCTCAACACACCGATTAGTGTGGTTAATCTGGCCCATGGAAACATCGGAAACAGAAGGAAGGGATTTGCAAATGCATCGGACTATTTAGAAACCTGGGATGACTCGGACAGCATAACGGCTGTAAATGCTCAGAAAAGATTTGAGACATTCACAAAAATGGTGGCATAACCACTCAGAAGCACAATATCAAGGTTTCGAGATCAACAATTAACATACGGAAGTACTAGGAACTGAACTGAGACTTAAATCCAACAATCTTATAAGTCCACTAATTAATAACACGTGATCCTGATAAAAAGAAGAGATAGCCTAGTTTCTTAACCCCGTAGGAAAGATAAGATGACTCAGATCAGAAGGGCATGAGGTATAAGGAGTAAAAAGAGCCTTACGTTCCATCCCACAATCAATTCCCTTATATAACTAAAGAATTTCTAGACTCGACTTCGACCAGTTTGGCTTGGTAATCCTACAGGCAGTCAAGCTCTGATACCAACGCTGTCAGGACCCCGACTCAATGCCACATCGATCTAGCATGTAACACCTCATATCACTTTGCGGCCTCACGCACGGTATTCCCACGGGTGTCGCCTTACCTTTGCCCGGGACCGTTTGCGCCTTTTGGCACACGTATATGACAGTGTCGCTAGCATCCATATGATAAGGAGTCCGGGCTGACATGGCTAGTCGTAAACCCAAAGCGGCACAGACTTACAGGGACAGGCATCCATGACCCAGCATCGAACGTGTCGGTCATCAGCGAGTGAATCCAGGCTGTAGCACTGGGCTAGCAGGACTCCGGTGAACCGGGCTGTAGCGGGCTAACAGGACTCCGGTATTCACCGCGTGACATTTCCCCGAAGGGACAAACACAGGAACGAAGAAGGACACATGCCGGCCAGCCTAAGTGTTCCGGAGCAGTAGCAAGCTACCATGGCTCGGTGGAAACACTAGGAGACATTTCCCCGTAAGAGAGGCTACTAAAGATAAACAACTAGATGGTCAGATCCCACACATACCAAGCATTTCAATAACATACACACAATATGCTCGATATGTGCAAATACAACATGGCATCACAACATGACTCTATGACTCAAGTAATCTATTCAATAGGCTCCGAGGAGCGAGATACTACAAACATGGGTCTCATGACCCAACATTCAGAGCATACAAATCAAAGCACAAGCGGAAACTATCATGTCTGAGTACAGACCACTATAAATGAAAAAGGCAGAGAAGCCTGACTATCTGCCAGATACTGCCGAGGGCACAAGATCGTAGCTGAGGTAACAAGCTAAACGTCGAAGTCCACGCGAAACTACTAGCGAGACCGAAGTCTCTCTGCAAAACATAAAATAGGCAAATGTGAGTACAAATGTACCCAGCAAGACTTACATCAGAACTAACTACATATGCATCATTATCAACAAAGGGGATGGTGGGGTTTAACTGCAGCAAGCCAGCTTGACTCGGTGGCTATCCTAAACTACGACTGCAAGCGACTCTTTTGAGGTGGCGCACACGAGTCCACATATTCACCATATCAATACACCACTATGGATCCGCTCCCGTCTCCCTACGAGAACGCCATCCATAGCACTCACGCTTATCTTGCGTATTTTAGAGTATCCACTTTCACTTGTCTATGAACTGATATAAGCAACCCAGAAGTCCTTTACCGTGGACACGGCTATTCGAATAGATCATATTAACCCTGCAGGGGTGTACTTCTTCACACACGCTCTCACCACTTACCGCCGTTTACACGACATGTACTCGGCAACCTTCAAGCGGAAGCCCAACGTGGGTGTCGGCCACGGCCTGCCTAAACACTCAAGTCTCTAGTCCAGGTTTATCGCCTATTCGGGTTCCATCCATGAGGAGATACGGCCGGAGTTTCGCTCACAGCCCCAAATGATGTGAACAGGGTTCCGTGACACCAAACGGGCGCCCGGTTTACCCGGCCACGTGCCTACCGCATCACAGCCCACCCCTACGGTCAGCGCTGTCCACGGCCTCCAGCATACTACAAACACCAGAAACTACTTGCAACTCCTGGACAGAGGACAAGGGTGATTAAGAAGCCGAGAGGGTCCATTGGTTTCGGGCCCAATGCGTGGTAGTAGCTGAATCATGGATCACAAACACAGAACTCAGTTCCTGAGGACGGCTGCAATGAGACAACCCACCATGTACTCCTACATGGCCTCTCACCGCTACCTTTACCAAATCGTGTTCACACACTTAGCTCACACACAGTAAGACATGTTCACACACCTCTGATTCATCCCCGATGAATCAGACCTGACTCAACTCTAAGCAGTAGCAGGCATGACAAACAAACATGAATGAGTAGGCACAACAGGGCTCAAACAACTCCTACTCATGCTAGTGGGTTTCATCTATTTACTGTGGAATGACAGGTCATGCAAAGGATAAAGGGGTTCAGCTACCGCAGCAAGTAACAGATGAATCGATGTTGTCCTAATGCAGTAAAAGAGAGCAGGAGCGAGAGAGTGGGATTTTATCGGAATGAACAAGGGGGTTTTGCTTGCCTGGCACTTCTGAAGATAACATTGAGTCTTCATCAGTGTCAACGATCACATCATCGGTATCACGTCTATCGAGAGGGGACAAATACCGGCAACACAGAAGGGAACACAATCAATGCAATGCACAATATGATGCATGATCATGACATGGCAAAATGAATGTGTTTTGACCCAATGCAACTAGCAACAGATTAAATGAAGTTGGTTTGAATACAAGATTCAAATTCAAACTCCATATGTGATTATTTAAATGCCCTTTATTTGATTTGTGCTAAACAGTAGTGATAAGTTGTTCTAACATGCATGAAAATGGTACAGATGGATTCCTTGAATTTTTCTGATAATTTTTCATATATAAATTATTTAATTTGGAGTTACGGTTAATTTTCTATGAATTTTGGAAGTTTTAGGCATTTTCTGGAATTTCCTATATAAAAATAAATCCAGAAAAGAATTTACTGCGTCAGCACTACGTCAGCATGACGTAAGCGAGTCAACGGGCAGCCCAGGTCAAACTGACCAGTGGGTCCTCCGTGTCAGTGACTAACCTAACTAACTGGGTTAGTTAGCGTTTTAACTTAAACTAACCTAGATTAATTAGGCGGGCTGGTCCCGCATGTCAGTGACACAGGGGGAGGTCAAACCCCGGTCAAATGGCCCAAACAGGCCGGCGGCTCAACGCCGGCGGCAACAGGCACGGCGGAGGGCTTCGGAATCGCTCCTCCGGCGACCATTCGGGCGGCGGAGAGGCTCTACGGGTGGCTGGGAGGGCGCCGCGTCTTCCTGTGGAGTCGGTTGGGGTCGGGGCGGCCGGAATCGGCGCCGGCGTCGACCTAGGTGGCCGCCGGAGTTCGGCCAAGGTCGAACGCGGCGCTGCGGTGCACTAGAGGGGAAACGGAAAGGCTCTGTGGGCTCCTGGGAGGGCGGCGAACTCGGTAACGTGCTCGGGCGCTAGCTGGGGTGACCCTGGCCACGGCAGCGCCATGGCCGGCGGCGAGGAGCAATCGGCTCCGGTGAGAAGGCGGCTGGAGTGCGGGAACGAGCGCGGGGAGAAGGGGAAATGGAAGAGGAGCTCACAGCGAGGTCGATGAGCAGCTCGGTGGTCTCGGGGAGGCGGCGGAGGCGGCGAATTGACCGCGGCGAACTTCGGTGGCCGGCGACGGAAACGGCGATGGTGGCGACGTTGCAGCACGTCCGGGAGGTCCGTAGCTCAACGAGGAGGTGGAGGGGGTTGTGGCGGAGCTCGGAAGCGGGTCGGGGAGGCGAGGGGAGGCCAGTGGCTACGGTGATGCCCGTCGGCGGCGGCGGTGGTTCTCGGGTGAGAGGGAGAGAGAGCAGGGGGAGAAGAGGAGGGCGAGGGAGAGTGAGAGCGGTGCGGGGCAGCTGCGTGGCTTCGTCCGGGGCATCGAGGGAGTCCGGGGAAGCAGGAGGTGGCCAGCAGGGGGGGAGGTGGCGCGCGCGCGTGCCGGCGAGCGTCGGGCACACGCCCTCGTCCTTCTGTCCGAGGAGGAAGACGACAGGGAAGGCGCGGGTGGGCTGGGCCGGCCAGGGGGGGAGCTGGGCCGGCTGGTGGGCTGCACGGGTGAGGCCAGGTAGGCTTCACTCCTTTTTTTTCTGTTTTGTTTTAACTCTGTTTTCTATTTTGCAGGTTTGTTTTGAATTTGGTTTTGAAACCAATTCAATTTATTTTGCTTCTGACAATAATTTTAGGAGCTAAAAGAATTAAAACAATGCTCCACAAAATATTTCAGAATTATTGGTCCTATATTTATTTAACAGTAGATATAAGTCCAATTCAAATGGCTATGATTTAAATTCAAAGTCCCAAGAATAAATCTTTAAAAATGTTCAATATTTTGGTTGGGACCAGAACCCTTACCAAAAATTATCAAACATTTAAGAAGAGCCTTTTGGAGCAATGAATAAGATTTCTAGGGTTTTTGCCCCTCTTTTATTTAGGGTTTTGAGGCTTCCAATATTCCTCAATTTAAGTTTCAAAAATATAGACATGATGCACACATGAAGCTAGACTAGAGCAATGCCAGAAGCTAGGGATGTGACATCATGTCTCCGGTCCGACCGAATTTCAAACTTAGCTCTTTGTTCTTAACACCTTCCTTGAAGGCACAGACTGCCTGGTGATCAGATACATTCTCTACCGTGTGATGCAATGTGATCCACCTCTGGATGTAATCCCTCAGAGTCTCATTCGACTTTTGCACACAAGATTGCAGCTCTATCAACCCTGCTGGTCGCTTGCAAGTTCCTTCAAATGTTCTGAGAAACACTCGGGCAAGATCTTCCCAAGTGTAAATGCTGCTAGGTGCCAATTGATTCAGCCATGCTCTGGCCGAGCCCTCCAACATAAGAGGTAGGTTTTTCATGGCCACCTCATCATTGTTGCCGCCAATCTGAACAGCCACTCGGTAGTCCTCAAGCTAAGTATCAGGCTTGGACTCACCAGTGAACTTACTGACTCCAGTCGCCAACCTGAAGTTGGGAGGAATCACCGCGGCCCTGATGGCTCTGCTAAAACACTCTGGTCCCGAGATGTGAACTCTGCTGCTGGTGGGCGCATCTCTGTCATGGCCTTCTCGGTGAGCTCTGTTCCTGTCGACCAAACCTTGAACGATAATGGATCTCGCATCAAAGCCTGGTTCTCTGGGGTCGACTGGAACCCTTCGCCCAACACTGTGCTGGCGTCTGTCATCTTGTTGTCGAGGCGCGTACGATCCACCCCTTGGGCGAGGAGTGGGCACTCGACGTCGATCATCACGATCGAATCGGTGATCATAGTGCTCACGGTTCTTGTACTAATCATCACGCCGGCCTCCACGTTCTTCACGCCTCGGGGGCGATCTTGGGCTATGGGCCGACTGGACTGTATTCGCAGCAACGGATCTGCTGCCAATCCTATTCCGAGACTGTGATACAGCTGAATTTTGATCTCGTGTTGCCCGGAGTAAATCTCTGATCTGTAGCAAGCCTCTGCCAGCCTCTGACTGGGAAGGCTGAATCGACTCTGCTATACGGGCTGCAGCTGCTAGATTCTGAATCGAAGTTCGATATACCTGAGTCGGTGGTGGAAAGAGTTGACGTCGACCGGAGTCTGGAACCCGTTGCCGCGCGCGCTCGTCGAGTGCTCGTTGGAGGTTCTCTATCGAGTGCGCTCAGCCAAGTTGGCCAAGCGCGCGTCTTCTAAGGCACGAGTCTCGGGGGCTTCTCCAACGATAGGAGTGTGTAACGCATCCATGTTTCGGCGGTGAAGTTCTTCCCTCTGCAGCGAAGTGAGGGGCTCGGGTTGATACTCTTCGTGAACCTGCGCCGGATCGCCTCCGCCGTCGCCTCCGTCGGTGCGGGGAAAGCCAGGAGGACTGCGTGGTCCATTGACCATCAGAACCTCCGCCGTTGGATCACTGATGTCGCACTCGAATGCAGTCTCTGTGGAGCCAGTCGACAGATCGAACAGGCCGTAGAGAGATTCATCGGGCTCGATTGCCGCGACTTCGGGGGTGGCCGACTGGCGGGCCACCGCGTGCCTCACCCACCGCTGAAGCCTCGACCGACCGGACCGCTTGCGCCGGCGGGAGACTGGGAGGGAGGACGATACAGGAGCCGACCGATACTGGGTCGATGGTTGCCGCAGGAGGACGCCACAGACGTACGCGCGAAAGTGCGTCGCCCCGCGGACGGGGAGCGCGTCGATGTCGAGTGGAGCCTCCTGAAGCCAAGCGAAGTCGTCGGTGATGAGCGTGAGCGCACCAAGATGGATCTCGCGGCCCTCAACCAAAACTCCGCCTGAAACCATGATGAAGGAAATCGGAAAAATCGCAACTTCTCCAATAAGTCGCTAAGACACCTGCCCCACGGTGGGCACCAACTGTCGTGGTTCTAAGTCTGATAGTAGAATAGGGGGGTAGGAATGGAGAGGCAAGATCCTAGCTATGGAGTAGTTGTGTACGCAAAATGTTTACAAGTTCACGCCCTTCTCGGAGGAAGTAACAGCCCTACATCTCGGAGCCCGGAGACGGTCGACTGGATTATATGAGTATGAGTTACAGGGGTGCGAACCCTTTACACTAAGGAGGGGGTGGCTTATATAGGGTCCGCCAGACCCCTCCGGCCCTCAGTTATGCAGGGTTTAAGGTACATTAAGATCTGGCGTTACTGGTAACGCTATACATAAAGTGCTATGATGACCATAAAGGCTACTTAATGACCGACCGTTTGCGTGCAGAGTGACTTTAGATCTCCTGCTGGTCGAGTGAGTGGCTTCATGGCCGGGTGTCTTCGAGTCCATCGAGTGGAACCCTTCCAGGTCGACTGAAAGGTGATTTTTTCTAAAGATGTCCTTGGGGAGGGTATCCTGGACAGGTCCATGACCCTACCCTAGGTACATGGCTTCATCAATAGGTCAGCTTGAAATGAGAGACCAACCGCGGAGTCGAGGCAAAGTGTTTGGGAGATGAATCAAAAGGCGTGTTGCAGGCGATCACCAATGTCCAACGTGAGTTGGGCGGCGTGTATGGGAGTGGGCATTTGCCGTGGCAATGGTGAGGGAGGCGAGGGTAGAAGGCGAGGGGCAAAGGTGGGAGAGTCTCTCGCAGCATCCGCGGGCGGGCAAACGAAGAAGGAGATGTGGATGTGGGGCGATGCGATTACCGTCTCCCGGAGGATAGCCAGGGCGACCGGGATTGAGGATACGGTGAAGCGGAATTCCGAGGGCGAGAGTTGAAGGACCATGAACATGTCGGACTGATGACCGCCCAGGCAACCTTGGAGGTAGCATGCAAGCATGAGGCAATCAATCTCCATGACGGCACGCTCAATTTTGACAGCAAGGTGGATGCCTGAGTTTTTGTGGCGAAATAGAGTGATGGGCTGCAAGATGGCAGACCAAACCTGATCCTCAAAATCCGCACCCGTGGCGTTTCCAACGCCAAGCGCGGCGCGAACGGCAGCCTGGATCGTAGAGTCATCCAGCCAGATGTCCGGCGGGAGCGGGGGCGAGGTGAAGGTGGCTACGGGGAGGCTAGATGGAGTTGGGATCAGAGGTGACCGGAGTTGGGGCAGCGGTGGTGGAGGTGGAGGAGCGGCAGGAGGTGGGAACGGGGGCAGTGCGGGAGCGAGAGCCATCCTGGACTGAGGATTGTGAGGCCTCCAAGCCGACTTTCGAGGGGCTGCGATTTGGTGTTAGGCAAAGCATACATCCCCTGGAATCTTAGAATGAAATCCATCGTCGATTCGCGGGCAGCCAAACGAGTAGATATTGGATTTCGCAAATGAAATCCATCGATTGCAACCCAAATGATGGGTACCAAACAGGCTGCAAGGGTTTCCCTATTGGTGGTAGTTAACTACTCCTTCCGTCCATGCATCCATTTTGATGACAAGTATTTCCGGACGGAGGGAGTATGTAGTTATGTAGAAAACGACGACGTGCTGCCTTGAATTTGAAATACTACGTTTTTCTTAAATCATATTTCCCTCTTTATATACGATTCAATCAGCGTCACATCACTTGAAAAGAGAGGGATGAGCTCGCCGGAGCCTCAACAAAAAAAAAACTATTAATAAGAACGGGGGCCGGTAGTTCCATGACTTGGCCCATATATGGTGCGGCTGCATTCGTTGACCCGGAAGCAAACATCATGAAGCAGTCAAGGAAGGAAAGCGGTCAGGAAGTCCCGGAGGAGTGCCTTGCGAAGGTCATCGGCCTGACCTCGCCTGCCGACGCCTGCCGCGCCACCGCGGTATCCGCGGCCTTCCAGTCGGCGGCAGACTCTGACGCCGTGTGGGAGAGGTTCCTGCCGCTGGACTGCGACGCCGTCCTGGAGCGGGCCGTCCACCTCGTGGATTCCTCCTCCAAGAAGGAGCTCTTCATGGACCTCAGCGACGACCATGTCCTCCTCGACGGCGGCAAGAGGGTGAGTGCCAAATTTCCGGTCATTCATGACGACAAAAAAAAAAAGATTATCGATTTGTCTAATTTGTTTCTTCGATAAAGTGGATCAGTACTGATTGATCGGATATACTATGCCGCATGGCTTCTAATTAACATTCTGCTGGTTAATACGTCTTAATTAGAGTTTTGGGCTCCACCGATCGAGCGGCGCCAAGTGCTACATGCTATCTGTGAGTGAGATGGGAATCGCTTGGGTTACAGCAGATCTGTACTGGATAAAGAGGTCGGACCCAGATTCAAGGTAATTAATTAACTCCCATATATACTACTGTACCTCTCAATCTCATACTATCTCAGAAATTGCTTGATTTATCCTTGCTTGACAATTAAGCTTAGGTTCTCCAAGGTGGCAGAGCTCATGTCAGTGTGCTGGTTCAGCATCTCCGACCGCATCAGCAGCAAGGAGCTCTCACCGGGCACCCAATACGCGGCCTACCTTGTGTACAAGCTCACTCAGGACGCATCCGGTCTCAGCTCCCCACGGCAGATATCGTTCATTGAGGTAGGTGGGCAGCTAGTTGGGAGCATCCACCCGGCGTCTCTCCATCCCTGCGACCGTTGTTCCTGCGCCACACGTGATGGCGAGTCGTCATCGTCGTCGACGACGTCCACAACGAACGTTGCCGCCGTACAGGTGCACGAGCACATGAAGGATGAAGGAGGCCTCATTGTCAGGTACCCGCGGCAACGGGTCGACGGCTGGTTGGAGTTCGAGATAGGTGACTTCCACACAGGTGGCGATTTTCTTCCTTTTAAAACAATATGAAGTTTTTCCTTACTCTCACAGCCTCGGTATTTGATCGAGATGACCCATCACAGGTGATGAAGCCGCGGCTGCAGTAGACGTTTTGATGGTGCTGCAAGAGCTTGAGGAGCTGCAGTGGAAGAAGGGGCTCATCATCGAAGGCATTGAGATAAGGCCGAGAAACTAAATAAATAAAATGATGATTATAGGTCCCTAACATATAATACCAGATATGTCAGGGATTGGGGTGGCTTGCTAGGAAATTCATGTCACGCTTTGGATGTCGAGCAGGATCTAATTAATGTTTGCTTTTCAGAAGTGTCCTGCTCATGAGTTTCCTTTATGGTGCAATATATATAGTTGTGTGCATCTATACAGCCAATATACTAAATAAACAATTTGCTGCCTACATCAGCTATCGATGGGTGGCAACAGATCTGATGTGTACCGAATGAAATGAAACGTTGTCCATATATTTCGCCCGATGATCCAGTGCAAAACAGCCCATCATATCGATCCAGTAATTAGGTGATCAGCCTTATCATGTTGGTATATACTCCCTCTGTTCCTGGAACGGAGGGAGTATTTTTTTTTTATGGTCACCCTAGGGAGCGATTCCGCACCGGAAAGTGCAGAGTTTTCCGTTGATGAAAGCTGCAGCCAAGGTGGGTGAGGGGGTGGGAAGATAACACAACAACTACACACACAGTTCTCGACATGGTCTCGAGCATGGGCGGGATGGTGAACGAGCCATGCACACGCCCCATCTCTGCACATCTCAAGCATTTAGGGCATTTCTGGGCGTTGATCGCGGAACACCCCATCCTTCCTTAGTACTTCTATGTTGCAACAACAGAGGAGGAGGAAAGTCAAAGCAGAAGCTCGCGGCACCACTACGGGCGCCTCGTAGGTGTCGAGGAGGCGAACATCCGCAACTATCGGCCGGCGGCCACCTACCCTGGTTCAGAGTCAACGGGCGAACGGTGCATCAGGATCCGCATAGATGGGGCACATGGCTTCAGCAGCAGAAAGGATCCCTTTCCTGAGCCGCGACGAGCCCAAGAGATGGCCTTGTTCTTTGCGAGGAGCCACATCTCCGCATGTCCCACAGGGGACATATGTATAGATAAAGGACGCGACTAACCACCAGCCGACTGGTGGTTAGCGACAAATCCGCACGATCGTACACCTGCGTCCCTTCCCACGCGTAACCCGCTTCGGCAGCTCCACCCACGACCCAGCCTTCTCTCGCGAGGCCCACTGCGCGCAACGCATTGAGGCCCAAGACAGTTAACACAACCCCTTTGGCCCACGTCCCCCCTCCTGCACGTGACTTACCAATCCAAAACCTAGTTTCTTACCTCCATCGCAAGAAACAGCCACCTGCCCCGATCATTTCTCTCCTCTCTCCCCGACGCGCCTCCATCGCCGGCGACCTCGGCCCCAGATCTGATCCACCAAAAAAAAAAGGAAACCACGAAAAACACCACCAAAACACAAGGATTTGAGGGAGGGCCCCGGTTTACCACAAGAACATCACATGGGTTACATCAGTTCATCTCAATTTCGTCATAATCAAGCAAAAAAGAAAGGAGGTAAGTGATTCAACATCTCGATTGAATATAGATTACCAGAGTGTGTGCATTGAGTAATCAGCACCCTTTAAAGACTTATTCAACATAAAAAAAAGATCCTTTTCTTCCTTTTTAATTATATTGAACAAACCCATGTCAGAACAAGTTATCATGCTAATTCATTACAAATTACCAGGAAAACTCTAAACCAAAGGTGCTAAAAACACTACAAGAATACCATGTGTTGATTTACATTGTTGCCACCAGACTTTTTTGATAAAAAAAATGATGTTCATGAAATGAGGTTGATAGAAACTATCGCTGTCATACTCCCATATGCTGGTTACTGCCAAAACGATACCTGTTATAAAAAAGAAGTAATCAGTGCAGTAAAAGGAAAAAAATATAGTTGTTGTGAAAAAATAATCAAAATTGCTTGTAATTGTGGAAAATTAATGGGTGCATTCATATGTGCTAGCAGGTGCTGCAACACAAGAAAATGACGCATGACAACGGGGGTAATGTGGATATCATGATAAGTGGTGTGGGGACAAACCAACAGTGTGAATATGCACACACGGCAAGCTTTGGTTCTGCCAAAACAGATGAAGGTAAAACATTTACTATGCTACCACATTTTTGTACACAAATTTGTTACCATCGTACTTGAATTGCAACTACCACCCTATGTTATTTACAACTATCACATTCACCATGAAACAGTTGACAAATCACGTAGCTTGATGCACACAGGTTACCATGAATTTAGGTACAATTACCACACTTACTGCATACAAATTATCATGCAATCTGTATTGCAATTGGAATTACATGCTTTCACTTTACAGCTACAAAAACCATCTTAATGCATGCAAACTTTACCAAGCAACTGGAGTACAAGTTACCACTAGTTTTGGCATGCAGATAATATAACACAAAAATAACAACTTTCAAAAACATTACAGGTGCTACATTTAGAAGCAACCCAATGGTTCGAGAGACAAGCAAAGAACCGACTACTAACAGCATAGGGGGGAGAGAAAGCTTCTTTGATCATTCAGTCAGCGAGCCAGCGAGTCCAGAAACAGGGGGAGAGAATGCTGAACAGGGAGACAAAAATACCGAGGCATACTCCACACTGAAACCTCCTGATGAAACGATGAAGTTTGATACTTTTGAGGAAGCTTATGAACACTACAGGCAATATGCAATGAGACATGGGTTTGGAATGAGACCGGAATACAGAAAAACAATCAAAGACAATACTGTAAGCAGAGTCCTCTTGGTTTGTGGGAAATACGGCAAGACAAAAACAAACAAGGAGGAGACAGAGGATGTGTAGGACCCAAAAGGCATCGTGAAGAAGAGGAAAAGAGGGAAGGTCGTGAGGTCGGGATGTCCGGCCCACCTTTACATCACCCACACGAATGCGTGGTGGAGAGTTAAACGCTTCAACGACGACCACAACCACCTTCTAATAAGAAAGCCGTCCTTGACAAAGTTCCTATCAACACATAGGAACATTCCAAAAGATGAGCAAGACTTCTTGAAGATATTGCACGGATGCAACATAGAGACAGCAAGACAGATGCAACTAATGAAATGGTTCTACGGGAATCCTAAAGATGTACCATACACAACAAAGGACATCGCAAACCAGCGAGCTAAATATCGGATGGAGTACCGCCATGCTGATGTGGGGAGCACAATCTCATACTTCCAAGATATGAAGGCACAAGATCTAGATTTCTATTGGAGAATAAAGCTTGATGATGAGGACAGAGTGGAAAATTTATTCTGGATAGATGGTGCGTCGCGCAGGGCATATGCTAGATACAATGATGTCATCTCATTTGACACAACATACATGACAAACATGTACAAAATGCCCTGTGCACCCTTCATTTGGCAAGTATTTGTCGGACGTAAATGTTTTGTATGAAATGGGTATTGGGCTTTATAGTGGAGGATGGGCCCTGCAGGTAAAAAGGCTGGAACCCTAGTCGCCGCCAAGGGGAGGCCGATCTTCCAACACCGCTCTCCGGCGGCTCCCCTTCGCCGGATCCACGCATGTGGATCGTTTTTACTCTCTCGTAGTCTAGGTTTTTAGGTTGTTCATCGTCTTTGCTTCGGCGGCGACGATGACAACGCTGAATAAAGATTCTTCGGATCCTTCCCTAATGAGGCCATCGGTCCTATGGTTGGGGATGGATTTGGAAACCAGTCTGTTCAAGCAAGGATGGCGTGGCGGCGGCGGCATCCTCATGGTGGACCTGTGTCCTCGGGCTCCGCCGTTGCGACGGCGTTTGCTCCAGCGTCGGCGCGGAGCTTGGGAGGTAGTTCAGGAGCGGATGCAGATTGTGGTCTGCATCGACAACATCTGGAAGACAGAGCATGTGCTGGGCTCATGGTTGGTGGATGGCAGATATGGTTTCGTCCTTCGGCGTTTTAGTCATGGTGGGCTGCCAGATCTGGAGTTCGATGGTGTGTCCGGGGTGTTGCCCCGGTCTGATTCGTTCAACGGTAAGGGTTTAACTTTTGGTGAGCCACCTTGGAGGTTCGTAAAGCTGCATATCAGCGATGGAGCCGCATTGAGCTCGGGTGAGGAGGTGATTCGTCATTCTTTTCTTTGGTGGCTGCTGCGGTGGTGCCGGAGGCAGGTGACGGACGTTGGTGTCAAGCTCATAGATGTTCTGCTATCTTTTCAGTTTTGTCATGTCGGTCTTTACGTGACTTGTACTTTGTTCTTTATGATATGAATGAGACACATATTACCATGCAAAAAAAAAAGGTAAAAAGGCTTAACGGAAGGAGGTGTCACGTCGGATACCATCGGAACGGCTCACACCCCACACGGTACGTAACGCCCGGAGGCATCTGGCAAAAAAGAAATGTGCGACGTGGTGTCTCACACACCGCGATGGCCGACGCAAACCAGCCTAAAATCTGGGTGCTTAGCCAATTGTCCCCTTCCCGGACTGTGGAAGGAACGTCGTCACGTACGTCGCACTAGTTCGCGGATAGAACGCCGGCCACCGTTTCTAAGTGCAGCATGATCTCAACCCCAACTATTGTCGCGGCCCGAAATATTTGAGCAATTAAAATTCTGATTCTGAGCAATTACCTTTACTGATTCTTGTTGAGTATAATGTTTATTAGGAAAGATGAGATAGATTAGGATTTGTTCCGGCTTGTCTTGTACTCCAAGTAGATGATTGTACTTTTATATATATGCCCACGAGGCTCAAGCAATACAACGACAATTCCATCAATCCCTCTCTCCCTTCTAACATGGTATCTATCGCAAGTCGATCCTAAACCCTAGCCGCCGCCGCTTCCGCACCACCTGCGCGCCGCCCCCGGGGCGGTCGGCCTTCATGACCGCCGCCGGGGGCCGCGCCGCCCGTACCTAGGGTTCGTCCGCCGGCCGTGTTGGCCTGCTGCCCTAGAAAGTCTTTTTCCCGATCCTTTGATCCGGATTTCTCTCTCCCGCCGGTCGCTTTGATCGGCGTCTACTTTTTGGTTTCCGGGTCTATGTGATCCGGTTTGCGTTGCCCACCGCCGCATCGACCCCGAGCGCCTCTACTCCGACCCCGGCACGACCCGCCGGCCTCTCCTCCGACCCGGCGGCCACGCGCGCCGAGGCGGCCCGTCAGGGCCAGCCGTCGTCCGCGCATCGGTCCTCCCGTCGCCCTGCGCCGGCCGTCACCGCCCTGCTCCGACCGGGACTCCTGCATCACCCTGACCCGGCGGCCTCGCGCCATGCGGCGGCCAATCATAGCCGCCCTGCCGCCCGCCGCCGCCGGCTTCATCTCGGACTCCGCCGCCACCACGCCTCCACCGAGCGGCGTCCCCAACCTCGCGCGCGATCGTCTTGATCACCCGCTCGCCGCCGCGATCCGCCTCATCTACGCCGCGCGACCGACCTGGCCCGTCGGTTACGCGCGCCTCCGCAGGTCCCGTGAAGATCGTCCCCGAATTCAGCGCGCCTCTCCACCGATCGAGCATCGGGCTGCCGCTGCGTCGCCCCGTCGGGCCGCAGCGCCGCCGCCCCGTGGTCATGCTGCCATCAATCTCCTCATCTAACAATTCTTCCTAAGGTCATGCTGCCATCAATCTCCTCATCTATCTGTTTTCCACCCACGAATTATTTTCCTTCGCTGGTGCTCTCACGATTGAAACAAGTCCACAATGAAATAGATATTCGGAATCACCGAATGCGTTTACAGCAGCAGCAGCAGCGGTGTGGTCTCACAGAAAGAACAAAAGAACCTCGTTGTGGATTCACGCGGACTGCAAGATGTGCGGCCCCGCGGGGGATTCATGAGCAAAGGAGAGGGGCCGCCATTGATTCAGAAGAAGATACATAGACGGTTGGAGCACGATTTGTCTTCCGGGGCCACATATACGGACGCCCATCCATACAACGCCACCTCATCTAAAATCCCAGTCGTCACCTCTTCTAGACAGCTAACTGTACACCGTTGTACATGCCCTAAGAACATCCTGTCCCAGCGGAACGGTTCGGCAATCTCCATCATGGCAAGTTGGCAACCCACCGCTGCATAGCCGCGCTATACGGGCCCAGCCCCTTATGTCAAAAAACTACACGTTCAATACTCCCATTTATTCCTGTGATCAGTCAATGCACGCTTCACATGCATGTCGTACTATTGGTCCACATAGCGGGAGCAAGCTCGTCCGGCCTCTCGCCGCTCTCCACTTGTCAGTTGTTACTCACGGCTCAATAGATAACACAAGCTTCAGTTCAGTAGTACAAAGTATAATTACAGGGAGTACAGAGTATAAAAAAACTACAGTAGAAATCAAGGAAATGCATAGCTGATCCGACAACGCCAAGGTTGCTCGAGCACTCGGCAACGATGCCCCCAAATCCCGCGCATCGGCCGCCTCTGCCTTTGCGCCATGCAGCAGCTGCTCAAGGTGTGACGCAACTGTGGGCGGACATGGTCATCGCATTAAGCAGTCGTGCGGAGCGCACCGGAGCACATTGGGCGTGTTTGGTTGCTCGCATCGAGCCCAACCAGGCCCGCGCGGGAAGGGAGAGACCTGTTTGATTGCCTGGTTTCACTGTGGGGCCTGCACCGCACGCTTCTCAAAGCAGCCCACAGCCTGGCTCGCTGGAAACGCTCGGATCGGCAGTTTCTTGCGAGCCAGGCTGAGTGCGGCGCGAGGTCGCACGGGCGGGTGCGAGGCGAGGGCGAGGGGGGATTGCGGGAGATGGAAATCTGGCGCGTCGTCCCGGCGCCAAATCTAGCCTCACCCCCTTTCACTCGCTCACCCATAGCCACTGCCCCCCTTTCTTCTCTACTGCCTCACCACCGGCGGCGCTGCGATTTCAGATCTGCGCTAGAGGGGGCAGCGACGGCGGCGAAAGAGGCGGCGGCGTTTGCCGCAGATCTGGTGCTCCCCTTGCTGTTGGCCGCCGTCTGGTCGACCTTGTCTGTGCCATGGCTCCCCCTAAGCCGTCCTCGTCTCTGATGCCAGTAAGCAGCACCCCCTCCTCCCTTTGTTAACGCAATGCTTAGGCCGTTATGCGAGGTGTAGGACCTATTTCCCACTGAACGAAGCATCGATGTCGACTAGGTTATGGACGCACGGATGAGGTTGATAATTCAGGCAGCAGCACTGATTAGTGTGATTCAGGCATGGGCCATGTTCATGCACCAGAGAGTTGTTCGTCGTGCTGGGAGACCTTTGATCCGCTATGGTCCATTGTTTCCCCGGGAACAGGGGAGCATCCAAAATCTGAACTGCATCTACAACTGCAATGACGTCGAGGCTCTGTGGATGCTTCAAATGAAAAGAGCACCATTTGCCAGGCTTGTCGGGACCTTCAGGAGCAGGGGGCTTCTACAAGATAGCATCAACACCAGTGTCGAAGAGCAAGTGACCATGTTCCTCCATGTTGTTGGCCATAACCAGATGTTCAGGGTCATTCACAACACGTTCAGGAGATCAATGGAGACCATCTCTAGGTACTTCAAGCAAGTGCTTTTTGCTATTGGAGAGCTTAGAGGAGAGATGATCAGGAGAACATCTGGTCAGACTCCACCCAAGATTCACGGAAGCCCGAGATGGTATCCATACTTCAATGTGCGCATTGACAATATACACTATTCATGGCTTGATATGCTTGTATTGTTCAAGTTGAGCACTAACACAGGCTTGTGATGCCATTTTCAGGATTGCATTGGGGCAATAGATGGTACTCATGTCACTGCCAGAGTTCATAGGTCACAGTCTGCAGCATACAGGGGGAGGAAGCACTACACAAACCAGAATGTGCTTGCTGCTGTTGACTTTGATATGAAGTTCACATATGTGCTTGCTGGCTGGGAGGGGTCAGTGCATGATGCTAACATTCTCACCGACAACATGAGTCGACCTGATGGGATCAACATCCCCGGCAAGTTCTAGCGGAAGCGGAAGCGGAAGAAGCAGAAGAAGAAGCGGAAGCGGAAGCGGAAGAAGCAGAAGAAGAAGCAGAAGCGGAAGCGGCAGAGGAAGATCTGGTAGCAGCAACACCGATGAACTATTCCCTATTTAGCCAATGGCTCTTAATAATTTGAACTGTCATTTGATAGTAGTTATGATGAACTGTCATTTGTTTAAGTAGCTGGCGCTACATGTTCAAATTCTGTGTGGTAAGCTCACCACTAGTTAGAAGTGGTGACAATACCTTATACAGGTTGCAACCAAACACCATGTCATATGTGCGCCTAATGCAATGCGGGAAACCAAACGCCGGGTCGAAAATGGTTGTCTCATGCAACTAGGGGCATGCAGGCAACCAAATGGAAGTGCTAGTATCGACTAGAGGGGGGGTGAATAGGCGATTTTTATGAAAGTCTTCAAAACTTGATAGTTTCGAAGACAAACAACAGAAACAACCTAATTGATATGCAACGGAAGATAAACTAACCTAAACAAGCCATAGTCAAGTATGTAATGATATGAGAGTACAGGACTAATAGCAGTTAGGCAGTAAGGATCAAGTTGGAAGATAGCATGAAGCCAATCAACAACGGTAGTCAAGCAATGAAGTCAAATAGATGAACAAATAAGCAATGACTTCATGAAGACAAACTTAAGAAAGGCTGGAAGGGATAGAACCAGTTGCTTGTTGAAGACACAGGATTTGTTGGACCAGTTCCAGTTGTTGTGACAATTGTACGTCTTGTTAGGGAGGCTGAGATTTAACTCAAAAGACTGTGTCTTCACCTTATTCCCCTTGAGCTAAGGACACCCAGTCCTCGCCCAATCACTCTGCTAAGTCTTCAAGGGAGACTTCCAAACCTTCACAGACTTCGTTCACCGGCAATCCACAATGACTCTTGGATGCTCAGAACGCGATGCCTAACCGGCTGGAGGATTCACAGTCCTCAAGTGTAATAAGTCTTCAGGTCACACAGACAGAAAGACTTCAGTGATGCCTAACACTCTTTGGCTCTGGGTGTTTGGGCTTTGTCCTCGCAAGGATTTCTCTCTCTCAAATGCTTTGAGGTGGGTTGCTCTCAAACGACAAAAGCCGTGCGCAAACTCTGAGCAGCCACCAATTTATGGTGTAGGGGGTGGGCTATTTATAGCCACTAGGCAACCCGACCTGATTTGTCCAAAATGACCCTGGGTCACTAAGGAACTGACACGTGTTCCAACGGTCAGATTTCAAACACACGCGGCAATTTTACTTGGGCTACAAGCAAAGCTGACTCATCCAGCTCTGGATAAGATTTGCTCTCATTGTCTTCGCTCGAAGACATAGGATTTGGGTTGAGCATCACTTCAGTCACTCTGACTTAGTTCACTTGGACCCCACTTAACAGTACGGTGGTTCCTATGACTCAACAAAGAAGAAAATGAAACAGCGAATCCACACAGCCTTCGCGCTACAAAGTCTTCACTCAATGTCTTCTCAGGTCATAGTCTTCAATATGAATATCTTCTCATACCACCATTGTCTTCAATGTCTTCATACATTTTTAGGGGTCATCTCCGGTAGGTAAACCGAATCAATGAGGGACACTACCTGTGTTATCCTGCAATTCTCACAAACGCATTAGTCCCTCAACCAACTTTGTCGTCAATACTCCAAAACCAACTAGGGGTGGCACTAGATGCACTTACAATCTCCCCCTTTCTGGTGATTGATGACAAACTGGTTGAAGTTTTCAACGGGGATAAAGTATGTGAAATTGTAAGGATAGGTAATTAGTCTTCATAAGTTGCAAGGGCTCCCCCTGAAGATGTGCATATAAGTAATTTGCTTTTGGAATGCAAATGCACATGGCAGGTTGTACTTGTGGAGATCCACTTCAACTTATGAAGATAATTCATCATGCATCAAATGATATAGCAATAGGAATGACATGCATAATAAAAATGGACGTCTGCAGAATGATCTAAGTGCGGAAGTTATCATCGCACATGTGGAATTTATCATCGCAAAGCAAATAAGTAGCAGAAGTAGAAGACGACCATCAAGTTTAGGTGTTACAACTCAAAGAACCAAATGTTTCAAAACGCAAGAGTTGTAAGCACGCAGCAAAATATAATGCAACCGCCCATGTGAACCCGCTTGAAGACTATCAACTCATATGCTTCTCCCCCTTTTGTCAGTAATGACCAAAAAGGTCTGAAGACATAGAGCATCTACTCGTCATCATGAGTAGGTGAAGCAGCAGGGTTGTCGTCGTTGGTTGGCGGTGCGGACGAGCTTGGTGCAGTGTCGATGCGCGCTGTAGTAGTTGGAGGTGGTGAAGTAGCGTCATCTTCATCATCAATCACTCGGGCATTAACTGTTTTCGCGGAAGAGGAGTATTCAGAGTCTACAAGAGATGGAGTTCGACGCAGGGTAGCAGTCCTGGGAGGAGTGGAGTCGAACTGGAATCTTTCATTGAAGCCATCATCTTGAAGATCAGCTTCAGCACTGAGCAGGGTCAAACTCTTCCATGATCTTCGGCAAGTTTCATGAGCAACAAAGGCATTCTTGGTGGCAAGGTTGCGAATGCGGTTGACATCCACCAAGAGGCTTTGCATTTGGCGCTTGAGCCAGAAATGATGCTTATCCTGCATCTGATGAAGAGCCACAAGAAGCTCTCGGTCATTAAGAACACGAGAACGCTTCCGAGGCCTTTGCGCAATGGTACTTTCAGTGGCTTCAGTTGGTGCTCGGTGAGGCAGACGGGTGTTACCAGCAAGTGGATAGAATCTTGTTGCTGCATGAACACCTTCAATAGGCTGAGTGAAGCTTTGATGCTCAATGTTCTGAAGACAAAGGGGCGTCTTGGCAGGGTCAGAGTATACAGCATCAACTGACATATCAACCTCGGGCAGAAATATGATGTGATTGCGGGCAGAGGGCTGATAGTTGACAGATGAGTGTCGCTTGATGAGGCGCATGACCCAGGGAGCATAAAACTTCAGACCAAACAGGTCAGAACCGGAAGCAGCAAGTTGCCTGATGAAGAATTCCTGAGTGTTGAAGCTAAAGCCATTTAGAATATAGAAGACCAATGTCTTCATGGCTCCTTCAAGCTTGGCCGATGATGAGTGTCCCTTGACTGGCCATAGAGTTCGCCTGATGATATGATATATAGTGCGAGGTAGATACTCAAGGTCTTCAACAAAGAAATGTGTGGGATACTCAGCATCAGATGGCAAAGGCTTCATCATACTCAGCATCTGGCTCATATTTGGTTCTGGCTTATGAAAGATGCTCTCCACTGCATTGCGGTGTAGCTGACAGTTAGGCTCATACAGTTCTCCAGGAGTGGCTAGCCCAGTAAGCTCGATGATATCCATGGCTTTGGCTTCATGATGAACATTGCCAGTCATCCACTCGAGAACCCATGTCTTGATGTCTCTGTTGTACCCGCGAATGTGTAGAGTGGCATAGAATTGAAGCAATAGCTCTTCATTCCAATGTTCCTTGTCGGTCACAAAATGAAGCAGACCAGCATCGCGAAAGCAGTCAAGTGCTTCTTCCAAGCACGGCAGTCCAGCAATAGCTTCAGTGTCAAGACACATATGAGGGAAAATGCGCCCTTGATCATATAGCACGCATGAGTAATAGCTTCTCTGCTGATAGCTCCAGAACCGATCTGATGAAGTCCTTGGCTTGGAGTAGGGGTTCTTGGCGCTGTCAAAGAAGGTATTGTGGCTCTTGAAGCCATTGTCATTGAATGATCCTGGCGAGTTGGCAGTACTTGGAAACCTTGGCATCCTCGGCTTTGGCTTCTGGACCTAAGGCCGATGCTCAACATGATAGTCAAATTGGGGGCCGGAGGCAGCAGGCGGAGGCACCAGAACAGGCCATCTGACAGTGACAAGTTGACCGTGATCGTATGCTTGCTCAATAGTGTGAGGCCTTGGTGGTGGAACAGGAGCAGGGGCAACATCAGAGGGTCCAGGCTGCACAACAGGTGCTTCAGGAGCATTTGTCATATTCGCTCCAGGTGCAGCCTCCTCATTGGCATCAGGGGCAGCAATCTCATTGGCGTCAGATGCAGGGGCCACATTTGCTTCGGGCACAGTTGCCTCATTGGTTTCAGGCACGCTGGTTGGTGCAGGCTCCACATTGGCGTCAGCCATGACCACGTCATTGGCTTCATTAGCATTGGTGGTGGCAGCCATAACAGGTTCAACCTCCTCTTGAAGAGCAGGAGGGTCGGGCACAGGCACGTTCAGATCATGAACTGCTTCTTCTTCAATCACAGGGGGAGTTGGTACACGTACTTCTTCTTCATTTTCTTCGGCTGATGCAGCCGGAATGTCTTCAGCAGCATGTGCTTCAGACCTGGAGATGTTCACTGTTGGAGCTGGTTCAGAGAATACTTGTCGTGTAACAGGTGAACGTTGCACTTCTCCTTCAAGAACGCTCGATAGAGGGACTTCAGGCCTTTGTCCTCTTCGAAGCCTGCGAAGCGCTGGCTTCAAGTTAGGAGATGGACTTGGCTGAGCCTGAAAGTCTTCATCCTCTTCTTGCACTGGGGGTGTAGCTCGTTGTTGTTGTTGTTGAGTACTGGGGGAGTCTTGGTGTTGTTGTGGGTGATCAGCCCACGAAGCATCCTGAGCAATTGGCGTCAATGGACGACCAATGCTGATGATTTCGCTGTTCGTACGAACAGGCGATGATACCACTTGATGTTCAATCTGAGGAAGAACTTCATCATCATTTACATTGTCATCTTGACCAATGTCTTCAGCAGCGTTGGGTTCAGCTGCTGGAATATCTTCAGTCTCATGTGCCTCTGTGGTAGCAGGCTCATGGACAACCATCCTTCTTTCTTGATGAACAGACACAGGGCGAACAACGGAAATGGGTTCAACGACTAAGGGCTCTGTGGAAGCAGCCCTAGTCTTCTTGGTCTTGCGCTTCTTCTTGGAGGGAGCGGCATCAGAGGCTTCAGCATGCTTTCTCTTTTTCGCCTCAGCCTTGGCAGCCTTTGTCTTCTTCTGTTCTGAAGCGGTTGTGGTGACCTTTGGCTTCGAGCCAGTCATGCTGCTCGGAAAGATAATGCGAGGGGCTTCTTGGCGTGATGGCTCAGGCTGTTCAGCAGGGTGCTTCTTCTTCCTCTTTGTAGCCATCCTGGGGTCAATGCCTGGACGGCCAAGGGACTTGCGCTTCTCAGCCTCATTGTAGGCAAGCACACACTTATCAGCCAAAAGCTTCATGCGTTCTCGAGAGCCCTGAGCTTCTTGGCGTTTATGCAGAAAAGCTTCTTTGAGCTCATGGCGCATGACCTTGAAGTTTCTGACGTCTTGAACACTCAGATTGGCCACATGCTTCTTGAATTGAGCCTTCTCAAAATCAATCTTGTTCTTGAGCTCAACGATGCGCTGAGCGAGAGCTAGCTCAGAAGTAATGGCGCCATTGAAGGCGACACTGAGGCCAATTGGGAGTTGTAAATCTTCAAAGCTGACGTTGGGGGTGTCGAACCACTCATCAATGAAATTGTGAATGATGGCCACATCAAACAGAGGCAGGTTACTGAAGATTTCTGCTTCCTCTTTGCTCTTGATCAGCTGCTCAAGGGCATCATCCGCAAGATCTTCATCACTTGATAGATCAATGGGTTCTTCACGCAGAATGGCAGCAGGAGTCAAAGCTCGCTGATCAGATGGTCTAACAAGTTGCTTCTTCTTGTCCGTTCTCTTGGAGACACGGGACAGATCTTCAGATTGCACACTGGCTTCAGGAGGTGCAGTGGCTAGTGGCTTCGCACGCAAAGTCTTCGGCGGTGGCTTTGCAGCTGAGGTTGAAGCCTTAGACTTCTTTTGCTTTTGCGGCTTTGGCGGAGGAGGAGCAGGGGCTTCATCCGAGTCAGCACCATCGTCAGAATGATCTACTCTGGCGCCTTGGACCATGATGTAAGTGATGAGGCCGTCAAGGTTGGCATAGGGGCCAATGACATTGGGATTAGCTTCACGGGAGCCATCAGTGTGGGGAGCAGAGGGACCTGGATTGAAGTCCAAACCCAAGGTCTTCTTGTTCTCTTTGGCCGAAGCCACAGCAAACTGATAGTTGCGCTTGAAGAGTGAATCTTCACGACACCATAGAAGTGAAGTGGGATCTGCGTTTGCTGGCTGTGGCCCACGGACCATACATGGATAGAAGCCTTGTTCAATGGCTTCAGCTCGGCTCTTGGGTTGCAGCCCTCGATAGAGAATATCACCCCATGGGCTCTTGATGGCATGCTTCTCTGCATATTCCTTTGTCACAAATCTGTACTTGAACCACTCCTCAGCCCAGTAGCATCGAATCCATTGGGTTCGCATCTTCCTCTGATGATAATTCTCTTCAGGATCTGTCTTGTACAATTCTGCTAATTCATCAGGCAGATCTCTAGATGTGCCACTTCTGCGCTGTCTGCCACCCTTCCTTGCTGATTTCTCTGTTGCCATGAACTTCAAGCTAAAAGGCTTCAGTACGTTCAATGGCTTCAGAGGTCTGCGTTTGCTCGTCAGACAGGAACTGGCTTCAGGAGAATTTATATGGTGCTGCAAGTATTCTGCAAACGAATGCAGACTATGAGAACCAAGGGATTCTCCCACGGACATGTACCTGTGACAGCATTAGAGATGCAAGGGAAGGGGGAGAGGTCATATGCATTCTCAGAAGATTTTGAAGATAAATCAGTTTGAAGACATTGACCTCATGTTGCAAAGACATTCACTTATATAGATGAGTTGGTTCCAGATTTGTACCAATCCGTGAATAAGTACAAGTGAGGAATCAAGCTAGTAGAAATCTAAGTGAATCGACTAGTCAGTATGAGATGCAGACGGAATAGATCTAGCTTTGAGTGGACAGAAACTACTTTCGGTAAATAGGATGAATCTTGAAGATCAAAAAGGTGGTAAAAATAGAGTTATAATTACCGCACGAAGAACTGCTAGATGGAGAAGAATAGGAGACCGAGCAGTTCAGCCCACCGTGCCCTAACTTGGCGACGGAGGACACCTACGGCGACGGCGGAGAGGACGATGTCCGCGGCCGGCGTGAGGACGGCGTCGGAGAAGTCGCGGCAGCTAAGCGCTTCGTCGCCGGTGTCGTCTCGAGCTAGCGGTGGCGCTAGGGTTTTAACGGAGGTGGAGAGGTGGGAGAAAGATTTCTTTACCGCAGGGGGACATGTATTTATAAGTAGGTGAGAGAGAGCATAATTACTCTAGTGCCCCTGCCGGTTCATATCGGAGGGATACGTGGCCAGCATGCAACACACCCAGGGTTGTCCCACGTTCCCACGCCCGCCAGGCATGTCGGAGAGTTGTTCCGGCTTCTCCGGATTTCAACAGTAAAGATAAGTCATTAAAACAGATTTAATGTTTGTCTCTTTGCCTTCTGCTGACTAGGACGTAGAGAAGACATTCGACAGTTTCAACAGAATGCATATGATTTGGACAGATAGATTTGAGATAGTAAGCATAGAGAGGTTAGGGTCCGATCACATTCACTTAGTTCAAAAGATCCAAACTTGAAGACATAGCTATAAGTGAATGTTGTAGAGGACAGAACACTAGTATATATATATATTAGTTCAAAGAGCAATCAAATCATCATAGTGGAGAAAGTCATGAAGACAAATTGAAACTGAAGACAAACCAAATGCGAAGTCATTGCAATATAACGCCTTGAATGAAACACTTCAAACAAGAAAAGTTGGTGGTGGCGTTACCCACTGTATAGGAAGTATTAGACCCAGACACAGCGCACAATTATCGTGGCGCTCCAAAGTCAAATTCCATGTTAATGTATTCACACTCAGAGTGTAGATCTTCATTGATTGAAGATATACCTTACTTTGTGTGTTGCACATCTAAGTCATCAACATGCATAAGTGTTAGGATGTGTGCCTGATCACAGGACATTAGAGGATTCTAAGATATTTAGCTCACACCGCAACTTGCAAAACCTTTTCTCATCCAAGGGCTTTGTGAAGTTATCTGCCAGTTGCTCATCAGTGTTGACATGAATGATATCGATATCTTTCTTCATAACATGATCTCTGAGAAAGTGATGACGAATTTCAATGTGCTTTGTCTTCGAGTGTTGGACTGGATTGTTGGCTATCTTGATGGCACTCTCGTTGTCGCAAAAGAGAGGAACTTGTGTCAGGTTGATGCCATAATCCTTGAGAGTTTGCTTCATCCATAGAAGCTGAGCACAACAGGATCCAGCAGCAATGTATTCAGATTCAGCAGTTGAGAGTGATACACAGTTCTGCTTCTTCGAAGACCAACAGACAAGTGATCGACCAAGAAAATGGCATGTGCCAGATGTAGACATGCGATCCACCTTGTCACCAGCATAATCAGCATCCGAGAATCCAACCAAATCGAATCTTGAGCCCTTGGGATACCATAATCCGAGTGTTGGGGTGTAAGCCAAATATCTAAGAATTCGCTTCACAGCTAAGTGATGCGATTCCTTTGGTGCCGCTTGGTACCGAGCACACATGCAAACACTAAGCATAATATCTGGCCTAGATGCACATAAATAAACAAAGAACCAATCATGGAGCGGTATACCTTTTGATCGAACTCTTTACCATTGTTGTCGGGACCAAGATGGTGCTTGGCTGGCATTGGCGTCGTGTAGCCTTTGCAGTCTTCCATTCCAAACTTCTTCAGGAAATCTTTGAGGTATTTTTCTTGAGATATGAAGATGCCATTCCTCTGCTGACGAATTTGAAGACCAAGGAAGAACTTCAGCTCACCCATCATGGACATTTGATATTGCTCTTGCATCATGTACCCAAACTCATCACTGTACTTCTGGTTGGTGCACCCGAACATAATGTCATCCACATATGTTTGGCACACAAACAGTTCACCATCATATGTCTTCGTTAAGAGAGTGGGATCGAGGGATCCAGGTTTGAAGCCTTTGCTCTTCAGGAAATCTTTGATTGTATCATACCAGGCACGAGGGGCTTGTTTGAGGCCATACAGTGCCTTGTTTAGCTTGTACACCATATCAGGATGTTTTGGATCTTCGAAGCCAGGTGGTTGTGCGACATATACTTCTTCTTCAATCTTGCCATTGAGAAATGCACTCTTCACATATATTTGATATAGCAAGATATTGTGATGATTTGCGTAGGCTAGCAGTATGCGAATAGCTTCAAGTCTAGCTACAGGAGCGAATGTTTCATCGAAGTCAATTCCTTCCACTTGGGTATATCCTTGAGCCACAAGACGTGCTTTGTTTCTGATGACTTGACCATGCTCATCTTGCTTGTTTCGATATATCCATTTTGTTCCAATAATGTTATGCTTGCGAGGATCAGGTTGCTTGACAAGTTCCCAAACATTATTTAGCTTGAACTGTTGAAGTTCTTCTTGCATGGCTTGAATCCATTCAGGTTCCATAAAAGCTTCAGCAACTTTCTTGGGTTCTGATATTGACACAAATGAAAAGTGCCCACAGAAGTTTGCTAGTTGTGTTGCTCTTGAACGAGTGAGTGGACCAGGTGCATTGATGCTGTCAATTATCTTCTCTATTTGAACTTCATTTGCAACACGAGGATGGACAGGTCGAAGATTTTTCTTTGGCTGATCATTGTCATCATTGGTAGGATTGTTTTCGGGCTGAGCATTGTCTTCAGGTTGATTTGGTGCGGAGATGATAAGTTCCTCTTCAGACTGTGCTTCAGAGGGCATGATTTCACCAGTTCCCATCAACTTGATTGCTTCATTTGAAGGAGCTTCATCCAGTGTACTTGGCAGGATCTCTCTCTGTGAACCATTGGTTTCATCAAATTTCACATCCATAGTTTCAACGATCTTGTAGAGATAAAGGTTGAAGACTCTGTAGGAGTGTGAGTCCTTTCCATAGCCAAGCATGAAGCCTTCGTGAGCCTTAGCTGCAAATTTTGACTTGTGATGGGGATCCTTTATCCAGCATCTTGCTCCAAATACTCTGAAGTAACTAACATTTGGCTTCTTACCAGTAAGTAGCTCATATGATGTTTTGTTCAGAAGCTTATGAACGTACACACGGTTGATGATGTGACATGCTGTATCAATAGCTTCGGGCCAGAACTTTCTTGGTGTCTTGTACTCATCTAGCATTGTTCGAGCCATTTCAATGAGGGTTCTGTTCTTGCGCTCAACGATGCCATTTTGCTGAGGTGTGTATGGAGCAGAGAACTCATGAGTGATTCCCATTGTATCCAGATACAGATCAAGTCCAGTGTTCTTGAATTCAGTGCCATTGTCACTTCTAATGTGCTTGATCTTCACACCGTAGTTGTTCATTGCTCGATTTGCAAAGCGTCTGAAGACATCTTGCACTTCAGGCTTGTAAAGAATTATATGGACCCATGTGTATCTTGAGTAGTCATCAACAATGACGAAGCCATAGAGACAAGCAGTTGTTGTGAGGGTGGAGTAGTGAGTAGGTCCAAATAAGTCCATGTGCAACAGCTCGGAGGGTTGAGATGTTGTCATGATTGTCTTCGATGGGTGCTTTGCCCTTGTCATCTTTCCAGCTTCACAAGCACCACACAGATGATCCTTCTTGAACTTGACATCTTCGATGCCAATGACATGCTTCTTCTTGACGAGTGAGTGTAAGTTCCTCATGCCAGCATGTCCCAGCCTTCGATGCCAGAGCCAGCATTCTGAAGCTTTTGTGAGAAGACAAACGGCAAGTTGTGGACCAACTGAGAAATCTACCATGTACAGATCATCTTTTCGATATCCTTCAAAGACTAGAGATTTGTCAGATTCCATTAGTACAAGGCAACGATATTTGCCAAATATCACAATCATGTTCAAGTCACAAAGCATTGAGACAGACATTAAGTTGAAACCAAGGGATTCAACAAGCATCACTTTATCCATGTGTTGATCCTTTGAGATTGCAACTCTACCTAGACCCAATACTTTGCTTTTACCAGTGTCAGCAAACGTGATGTGACTCTTGTCGGATGGACATAAGGTTGAGTCCATGAGAAGACTTCGATCACCAGTCATATGATTTGTGCATCCACTGTCCATAATCCATTCTGAAGCTTTTGGTGATGTACCCTACAGTGCAGTTAGGAGGATAGGCTTCACACAAGTGTTGTGAAGCATATGCATTTGATACATATAGGGACAGTCACAGCTTATATCAAAGTTAGGACATAGACTGACGAGGAATTTAGATGTGAAGCATATAAAATGATATTTTAACGTGCATCCTCGGTGAGTTTTAGGTCCCCAGCAATAGTATCGGACGCCATTAATTGCTGGCTGGAGACCATTTTCTGCAAAAAGAGTTAGTTCTTCTTTGCCACCCACATTTTCAGTGGGGGCTTAGAAGCAATGAGTCTAAGTGCAGCATCTGAGAATTTTGGCTTTGAAGCCCTAGCAAATAGCCTTGCAGGAGATGAATGATACTCATATGAGTAAGCAGAAAAGTTCTTAGTCCTATGAACATAGCGGTTCGAAGATACACGCTCATATTCATAAGTCTGAGTATGATTTCCCTGCAAAACATTGGCGTTAGGGTGACTCATGTAAGTCCTGGATCTGTATGAAGCCTTTGGGCCATATGAAGCTATAGGTCTCGGGTTTGTCTTCTTCCTAGGTGGTGTCATGATGACATTCATAGGAAGATTCTCAATGTACCGCTTAGGTACCCAGATCTTCTTCATAGGTGGTCCATTCCTGCAGTTAGTACCAATGTACCTGGCAAACACTTCACCATTCTGATTTTTGAACAGCTTATAGTTTGCATCAAAGATTCATCAATGATAATAGGATTAGCACAGGTAAAGCCAGATAAGGTAGATGGATCTACTGAAGGTCCCTTTGCAGCAACCCATGTGGTTTTGGGGTACTGCTCAGGCTTCCAGTATGAGCCATCAACGTTCATTTTCCTCTCGAACCCAACACCCTCTTTCCTAGGGTTTTGGTTCAGAATCAGCTTTTTGAGGACATCGCAGAGAGTCTGATGTCCCTTCAAACTTTTGTACATCCCTGTTTCAAGCAATGTCTTCAACATAGCATTTTCATCAGCAACAGCCGTGGTATACTCCGCAGAGGGGTTAGTGACCACATCAGTAGGTGAAGACAATGAAACAGTAGCAGCAGTGGAACATTCAGCAACAGATGTAGCATTATCACGCTCAATGCATTTTAAACATGGTGGTTCAAATCCTTCCTGAGCGGAAATGATCTGTTGAGCGCGAAGTGACTCATTCACTTTTTGAAGATCTTCATGAGCCGCTCTCAATTTCTCAAGCTCTTGTTTCCTTTGAAGATAATCATAGGAGAGCCTTTCATAAGTAGTTGAGAGTGATTCATGACGACCTTCAAGTTCTTGGTACTTAGCATGAAGACTTTTTATGTCATCAACTAAGGACTGTGAATGTGTCATTTCAGCGTCCAACAGGTCATCGCTTTTGTCTAACAATTTTTGAGTATGTTCCATAGCCTTTTGTTGTTCAGTTGCAATTTTAGCAAGTGTTTTGTAGCTGGGTTTGGATTCACAATCAGAGTCATCTTCACTTGAAGTTTGAAAGTAAGCATCGCGTGATTTTACCTTGGCACCGCGTGCCATGAAGCAGTAGGTGGGAGTAGGATCGTCTTCGTCATTAGCTTCAGCGTTGGTGTGGAAGTCATTATCTTCAGTGTTGAAGATGGACTTGGCAACATAGGCAGTGGCTAGAGCCAGACTTGCAACGCCAGGGTCAGACTCCTCTCCAGACTCCACCTCCGCCTCCTCTGAAGCAGACTCCTCCTCTGAATCCATTTCCTTGCCAACAAAAGCATGAGCCTTGCCAGATGAGCTCTTCTTGTATGATGAAGACTTGGAAGAAGACTTAGAAGACTTTGAGGATTTCTTCTTCTTCTTGTCATCAGAATCATATTCCTTGCTTTTCTTCTTCTTCTTCTCATTGTCCCACTATGGACACTCAGATATGTAGTGGCCAGGTTTCTTGCACTTGTGGCAGGTTCTCTTCTTGTGATCATGTGTGGAAGCTTCATAATTCCTTGAGCTAGATCGTGAAGACTTTCTGAAGCCTTTCTTCTTTGTGAATTTCTGGAACTTCTTCACAAGCATAGCAAGTTCCCTTCCAATGTCTTCAGGATCTTCAGAACTGCAGTCAGATTCTTCTTCAGATGAGGAAACAACTTTTGCCTTCAAAGCACGAGTTCGGCCATAGCTTGGACCATAGATATCTCTTTTCTCAGATAGCTGGAACTCATGTGTGTTGAGCCTCTCAAGTATATCAGACGGCTCGAGTGTCTTGAAGTCAGGACGTTCTTGTATCATGAGGGCAAGGGTGTCAAAGGAGCTGTCAAGTGATCTCAGCAGTGTCTTGACAATTTCATGCTTGGTAATCTCAGTTGCGCCAAGAGCTTAAAGTTCATTTGTGATATCAGTGAGGCGATCAAACGTGAGATGGACATTCTCATTATCGTTTCTCTTGAAGCGGTTGAAGAGGTTGCGAAGAACACTAATTCTTTGATCTCGCTGGGTTGAAACGCCTTCGTTGACTTTGGACAGCCAGTCCCAGACTAGCTTCGACGTTTCCAGAGCACTCACACGGCCATACTGTCCTTTGGTCAGATGACCACAGATGATGTTCTTCGCAGTAGAGTCTAGTTGAATGAACTTCTTGACGTCAGTGGGGGTGACACCTTCACCAGTTTTGGGAGCGCCATTCTTGACGACATACCAGAGGTTGACATCAATGGCTTCAAGATGCATGCGCATCTTATTCTTCCAGTAGGGATATTCAGTTCCATCGAACACGGGGCAAGCAGCGGAGACCTTGATTATCCCTGCAGTCGACATAGCTGAAACTCCAGGTGGTTAAACCGAATCACACAGAACAAGGGAGTACCTTGCTCTGATACCAATTGAAAGTGCTAGTATCGACTAGAGGGGGGGTGAATAGGCGATTTTTATGGAAGTCTTCAAAACTTGATAGTTTCGAAGAAAAACAACAGAAACAACCTAATTGATATGCAGCGGAAGATAAACTAACCTAAACAAGCCATAGTCAAGTATGTAATGATATGAGAGTACAGGACTAATAGCAGTTAGGCAGTAAGGATCAAGTTGGAAGATAGTATGAAGCCAATCAACAACGGTAGTCAAGCAATGAAGTCAAACAGATGAACAGATAAGCAATGACTTCATGAAGACAAACTTAAGAAAGGTTGGAAGGGATAGAACCAGTTGCTTGTTGAAGACACAGGATTTGTTGGACCAGTTCCAGTTGCTGTGACAACTGTACGTCTGGTTAGGGAGGCTGAGATTTAACTCAAAAGACCGTGTCTTCACCTTATTCCCCTTGAGCTAAGGACACCCAGTCCTCGCCCAATCACTCTGGTAAGTCTTCAAGGGAGACTTCCAAACCTTCACAGACTTCGTTCACCGACAATCCACAATGACTCTTGGATGCTCAGAACGCGACGCCTAACCGGCTGGAGGATTCACAGTCCTCAAGTGTAATAAGTCTTCAGGTCACACAGACAGAAAGACTTCAGTGATGCCTAACACTCTTTGGCTCTGGGTGTTTGGGCTTTGTCCTCGCAAGGATTTCTCTCTCTCAAATGCTTCGAGGTGGGTTGCTCTCAAACGACAAAAGTCGTGCACAAAACTCTGAGCAGCCACCAATTTATGGTGTAGGGGGTGGGCTATTTATAGCCACTAGGCAACCCGACCTGATTTGTCCAAAATGACCCTGGGTCACTAAGGAACTGACACGTGTTCCAACGGTCAGATTTCAAACACACGCGGCAACTTTACTTGGGCTACAAGCAAAGCTGACTCGTCTAGCTCTGGATAAGATTTGCTCTCATTGTCTTCGCTCGAAGACATAGGATTTGGGTTGAGCATCACTTCAGTCACTCTGACTTAGTCACTTGGACCCCACTTAACAGTACGGTGGTTCCTATGACTCAACAAAGAAGAAAATGAAATAGCGAATCCACACAGTCTTCGCGCTACAAAGTCTTCACTCAATGTCTTCTCAGGTCATAGTCTTCAATATGAATATCTTCTCATACCACATTGTCTTCAATGTCTTCATACATTTTTAGGGGTCATCTCCGGTAGGTAAACCGAATCAATGAGGGACACTACCTGCGTTATCCTGCAATTCTCACAAACGCATTAGTCCCTCAACCAACTTTGTCGTCAATACTCCAAAACCAACTAGGGGTGGCACTAGATGCACTTACACAAACTGTGTGCATCTGAGATTTTTTGGCCTGCATCCCCTCAAACCGGCTCAATAGAGCCAGGCTCGCTGGGCCAGGCTTGACTAGCAATGTAACCAAACACGCCCATTGTGTTTGCATGGCGCTGCATAGAAAATCAATGGATGGGAAAGAGGAATGCTTGTGCGTGAGATTCATCCGAGAATTTGAAGGAGGAGGATGGCTGCAGGGCCGGGTCCACAGTGGTGCCAAAAGTGCGGCCCACACAGGGCCCAAAGTTCTGAGGGGCCCCAAATTTTTATACAAACCTAGTATTAGAAAGAAAAAAACTAAGCGCTATTGGGCCTTGTGACGCTCGAGTTGGGCTGGAGAGGCGACGAGGCCATCGATCGAGCGCACTCCTCGGAGAGCTCGTATGTGACGCTCTCTGCGTCAAGCAGTCGAGCGATCGCATAGGGGATCGACAGATTGGGCCGGCCCATCTCTCTCGTGAACAATAGCTCACGCTGGAATAAAAAAAGATGCATTGACAGGGATCGAACACTAGACCTGGGGCACCTAAGCATACGACTCGAACCAGTTGAGCTAGGTAACTTTGTTGATCACAGAAGAATGCAAAATCTTAAGAAAACTTAAACGCCGATCCGAACATCTTTAAAAAATTCGAACACAATTTTTTTTCAAAAACAAAACGCGAATGTTTTATCAAACGTGAACATTATTTTTTTTTCACAAATTTTGAGAAAACTCAAACATTTTTCAACACATAAATGAATTTTGGAGATGCGGACATATTTTTTTAGAATGGAAAACATTTTTTAAACCAGCCAAAAAATTGAACAGGAACAATGTTTCAAATTTCAAAACAAAATTTGGAAACACGAACAACTTTTCCACGTGAAGAATTTCTGAATTCCAGAACAAAATTTAAAAATACAAACTTTTTTAAAAATTTGCAAACAATTTTGGAAACAGAACATTTTTCGAAACTTCCAACAAAACATGTAAATATGAACATTTTTTGAAATTTTCGAACAAATTTTGAAACAGGAACACTTTTCCAAACTCCCAAACAAATTTATGGAATTTATGAACATTTTTCAAATTGTGAACAAACTTTGAAAACATGAACATTTTATAAATTTGTGAACAAATTTGGAAAGTTGGAACACCTTTTGAAATTCCTAAACATTTTGCGAATGCAATTTTTTTTAAAATATGAACATTTATTGAAACACACGAACAAAAATTGAAAACGAACATTTTCTTAAATTTGCGAACAAATTTTGCAAAGTTGTGAAATTTTGAAAAAAAACATCAAGAAAAGAAACAGAAACTAAAAAAAGAAAGTGAAATTTGAAATATGTGAACATTCTTTAAAACTCCCGAACAAAATCTGAAATATGTGAACAAATTTTTGAAATGGGAACATTTTATGAAACTCACGAACAAAAATTTCAAGCACGAACATTTTTTGAAAAATGTGAACAAAATTTAAAATAGGAACATTTATTGAAACTCACGAACAAAAATTGAAAAAACAAAAGTTTTTCTTAATTTGCGAACAAATTTTGCAAATTTGTGAAATTGTGAATAAATATAAAAAAAGAAACAGAAACTAAAAAAAAGAAAAGACAAACAAAATTTGAAGATGAGAACATTTTTTGAAGTTTGAACAATTTTTTGAAAGCATGAACAGTTTTTCAAGTCAGGAACAAAAATTGAAAATGAGAACATTTTGTGAAGTTTTGAACAATTTTCTTTGAAAGATGAACAAAATTTGAAAATAAGAACATTTTGTGAAGTTTTGAACCATTTTTTGAAAGCATGACCAAAATTTGAAAAATGAGAACATTTTGTTAAGTTTTGAACAATTGTGATCAACACAAAAAAATTGAAAAAAAAATGAAAATAAATTTGAAAACAGAAAAACAAAAACGAAAAAAAGAAAAAAGAAACATAAAACAGAATAATAAGAAACATAAAAAACGAAAAAAAGATAAAAAAGAAAACAGAAAAAGAAAAAATTAAATTAAAATTAAAAAGAAAAAGAAAAAGAAACAGTAAAAGAAAAGAAACAAAAAGAGGTAAAGGGGGAAATAGAAAAACCGGTTCAGGAACCTTATAGAAGGTTCCCAAAACCAGAGAAACCGGCTGGGAACCACCTAGAAGATTCCCAAAACCGGATTCACTTTAACGTTGAACGGGCCGGCCCATCCTAACGCGCTCGTCGATCTGCCTGTGCGTCCGGTCGACTACTTGCCGCAAAGAGCGGCAAATAGGAAATTCCCACTCCTCGTCCTATCGCTACAGGGATCGGGATTCCCTAAAAAAAAGCTACAGGATCGGGAATTCGGGATCGACAACTGGCAAATCTCGAATCGATCGTGCCTACAGCAACATAAGAAACGTCGCCTCCTGGACTTGGAGACGTACAGGCAACGAGCGGATAATCGCAGTTTGGCCCTCATCTCAAGTTCTCAATGTGTACTTCAAAAAAGAGAGGAAAAAGTCAATAGTAAAAGCCCACTAGCGGCCAGTCGACAACGTAATCTTCGATCTAGTCTCCTGGACTCCGTTCTTTCATCCATAATTAGCGTATTATCTAACTCTGCCACCGCCGCCGCCGCTGCCGTGTGCCCTTGCCGCACGTCTAACTCTGATCTCCCTACTGCCTACTCTGCTTCTCACAATGTAGCAGATAGCAAGGTACTTCACTGCTTCAACCAACAAACTAGCAGTTAGCACATCACACTATATTAATTTCTCTTGATTCTCATCTCATATATGCGTCCTGGGAATTATCCTGATGCAAATTATCCTGTATGAGCTCATATTTGTAATGTAAAAATTCCTATGTCAACCATATGAGTTTAGAATTCAGAAATTATAAATCCTCCGCCAAACAACACAAAAGTTAATTCGTTTTCTGAGGTGACTTGCTTCTGAAACTGAGATTCCTCAACTATGAGGAGTGACAACGCTGCCAAACACCATTTAGATTAATTCATTTTCTTATTGAATTGTCAACGTACTGAAAATGTTAATGAAGCTGGTGTGCAAGTTCTCAACCTTGTTCTCGATAATTATCTTTTGTACTGGATTTTTTTATCCATACTTGGCTTGGCCCCCTATACCCAAATCCTAGCTCCGCCCCGCCTCGTCCCTCGTCATTACTCATTAGATCAATCGGATCATCGGAATTTGGATAGGTATGACTTTTTATATATGTCCAATTGTTATGTAAGACATTATATTATTATTATGTACATTATACATTATATATATACACACATTATAATAGCTCGTTAGTTCATTTTTTTGTGAGATAGGGCCCCATTTTTTAGTTTCGCACAGGGCCCCGAATTTTGCCGGCCCGGCCCTGGATGGCTGGAGCCCTGGAGGCGTCGTTGCCCTCTCTCACTTGCCTCGTGACTCGCGAGCCTTCAGCCGCCATGCAAAGGAGTGGTGAGGGAGAAACGGAACCGGGTATGTGAAAGCTGCGGTTTTGTTCGTGGGCTGGGCCAGGAATTCAAAACATGCAGTTTTGGCCGGTATATAGTTTTACTAGTCCTCAACGAAATGGATAGATTTTGCCTCAAATGTTAAATTTCAGCCAAAATCCAAATCCCTGGCAATGTCATGATCATGACACAGACGTGATGTAGCAGTAGGTGAACCACCTCCCTACTGCGTTATGCCTCAGGGAGGAGTCACGTTTATGTAGTTTTCTACTACTTTCTACTCCCTCCGTTAGTGCTAAATACATTTATTTGAGGGACAAGCTTTTCCGGACGGATATAGTACGACATAACATGAATGGAACGCTATAGAGCGAGTTTCCAGAACACATCCTCTCCTCTCCACTCACTCCCCTGCCTCGCTCCTCTTCCAGGGAACGGCTATGGTCGCCAGTGAAGGTCCGGTTTGGGCCATGTCTAGCGAAGAGGGAGAGCGGGATCAGCAGCTTTCTGCGTCGGGTGGCTCCAAGTTACACCACTTCCTCCTGCAAAAAAAGTCACGCCACTTCCACGGGAACGGCGACGGTGCTCGCTGAGCCGTGCGTGCAGCCTGGCGCGGAGCGGAAACCGCAGTGAGATCATGGTGAGCAAGATTATGCGTGAGGCCGTTGGAGGCGGCAACGGCACTAATCTCTGGTTCTCGATGCTCACCTGCTACAACTACATCGATTAGACGCTGGTCATGGAGTGCAACAACCTGCAGGCCGCAGGCCTATGGGACGTCATGGAGGACGACATGGTCTCAAGGAAGGAGGACAGGCAAGCGGTTGCGGCACTGACCGTCTCCAAGATCATCATAATATTCGTTTGTGCTCTGGATGTCATCATCAAGATATGCTTGCAACGTATCAAAGTGGGGGATGTGTTCAAATTACATCTTGACCGGCACTTGTCTTGCATTAAGAGTCAATTGTCCAATCAAAGGCCCTATCCGTCACGCGGGGTTGCCTTGGTAATTAAGATAAATCAGACAAAAGCATTGGGTGTTTAATGACCACACCTTTTTTACCCCAGAGATGTGATTCACACTACAGTACTAAGCCTTTTTGTCAGAGGTCTTCAGAATAGTGTTTCACGGTCTCTCTGCCCTTAGCCTCTCCATGGCTCGATCTTTGTGATCCTGGGTACCTACAAGGACAAAGATCACGAACGAGACAAGAGACAACTACAAAGCAATTTTATTTCACACAAACAAGACATCATAGTACTTCCATCAATCCCTGCAACAAATGCATAGGGTTGTAGGGCTAGCCTCAACCCATTATCTTACCGAATTACTCACACATAGTGATCAGACCGCAAGAAGAAACGATTGAAGAACACATCATGAAGATTGGTTAATTGATTGATAATATGTCTTACAATAGTTGCCGGATGCGATAGACGATTACAAGGTGTGACTAACCAGGATAAATGTTGCGGTGATGGTGATCGAGATGGCTATGAAGATTGAGATGGAAAATGACGGCGTTTATGGTTGTTGTGGATGATGAAGATGGATGTCTCGGCGATGTTCTGTTGCCCTTCTGGTGCTGACCCACTTATAGAAGTTGTTGGATGGATCAGAGGGCGTCACTGGCATGCTATATGAGTACTCACACGAGCATGTGTGTTCATATGAGGCGTCGTCTTGCGCTCTGGTGGCTTCCTGTGCCTCCCACTTTGGCTCTCCTTATCTCCTCTTTAGTCATTTCCATACATGTGCTTGATTTTGTCGATATCCCCATTTCCTATGAAAACTAAATAATGATAGAATTTCATAAATGTTTGCATTCATTAGTCACTAGTAGCAATATCGAAGCGGATATCTTGGTTTTGATGAAAGCGGTCTAAACTCAGGTGTGATGAGCGTGAAAGTAACACTCATCAACTCCCCCAAGCTCTGTCTGATTGGTTGGGGCTTCTTCTTCTGCTTCTTCCTCCTCCTCTTCGCCTTCCTCTTCCTCCTCGTATTCCTCTTTGTTTTCCTCTTCATGCGTGCCCCACTTCCATACTTCTCCGGCGGGTGGTGTAGAAACTCTCTTGTGCAAGTCCTCCGGTTCACATACATCGTTTGGCTCAAATTTAAAGGTGCAAACGGTAGGAGTTCCAAGTAGTATAACATTGTGAAAAGTAACAAGTAGACACCCGTAATGGAGAAAAATCACCTTTGTAATTATGGTACCATTTCACTTGCATTGAAGCTCTTAACATGACGATGTCCATGGGATGCTCTGCATCATTGTTTATCCTGCTTTTTAGGGAAAGCATGCTATGCCAGTACATGGGTATAATAATCCATATTTTTTTGAGTGGATGGGCCTAATACATCTGTCATGGAGTCAGATACCAATAGAGCCTTCAACCGAGTGAAGCTAACCTGGATCCTCATAGGCCCAAATAAAAGTTCCAACCAAAAACAAACCCACAAAGAATCCCTCAAAAGAACACAAACATGATGATGGGTCCTTCTATTCAGCGCTAAACGCGTGGAGTAGACGAGAACACGTGAGCACGTAGTGATCACGTGGGGCTTCGTTTGCTGGCCAAGTTACCCATCGTTTTTGTTTGTTTCTCCATGCATAGACTTCATATTTTTTTTCCAAGAATCATTTGTGTACTAGAATTTGCAAATTAATAAAAACGGATGGACCAATTTTCCATCTTCGGGGTGAAGGGCTATCATCTCATACTAGATAAATCCCTAATTCACCTTTTACAGCTTCCGCTCTTACATAAAGCTCTTCCTTTGGCAATTGAAACTTGGGTGAAGGTTTTTAACCTTTAAATAAATGAATTTCTTGTAACAGCTTAACTTAAAAAAGTTACATACATGTTGTTATCAAATTCTTCTGAAAATATTCATGAATAAAAATATGTGCATGAATTTGAAAAATGTTCGCAAATTTTAAAAATATTCATGAATATAAAAACGTTCATAAATTGTAATAAGGTTTCAGAATTTTAATGTTCACTTTTTTTAAATGTTCTGGAATTTAATTTAATTTTTTATTTGAAAATTGTTCCAGAGTTTTATAAAAAGTTTACGGAAATCAAAAACTTGTTAAGAAATCCAAAAATGTTCATGAATATTACGAAATGTTTGTCTATTCAAAACATTTGATGAATTTGAAAAATGCTCATAAATTTTAGATGTTCATGAATTTTAAAAGTATTCAGGAACTTTAAGATGTTCAAACATTTAAAAATATTGGATAATTACAAAAATAAATGAAAATAATATATATGCATGATTTTTAAAGTTGTTCAAGAATTTAAAAAATGCATGGGAATTTAAAAAATGATCACGAATATAAAAAATGTTCCAGAATTTAAATCAATGTTCGCCAAATAAAAAAATTCACAAATTTATTAGAAAAGTTCTGAAATTAAAAACCATTTTTGATTTTTAATTGTTTGGGCAATTACAAGTGACCATGCATTTTTTTAAATTATGAATTCAAAAATTTGAAGAATTTAAAGGTTATCCCGAATATCAAAAAATGTTCATGAACTAAAAATGATTAAATTAAAAATAAAAAAGGAGAAGGAAAAATCTGAAAAAAGTCAAAAACAAAGTGGTAAAAACTGTGGAGAAAAACACCGAAAATAGAAAAGAACCAGATGAAAGCTTTCAACATGTGTTTGCTGTTCAGATCTTGTGCAGATTATGTATCACAAACCCGACCGAGGGTCCTTCGAAACAATGTGATCGAATCCAAGGTAGGAAAGGGCATCATAGTGTAACAAGAGCTATGTGTGGGAACGTAACAAAACTGCTAATCAGCTACTCACCTACATGGCTACACGACGGTTTGCCGATCTGAACACATCAGGGACAGCACCAAGAGACGCACACCATGAATTTAAACAGATGAACTACGAGATGAGTAGGCATTGTCATCTGCAGCTCAGCTCGGCACCGGTGTCAGCCGGCAAAGGAGTATTCCGACGAATCTGAATCCTCCCTCTTTTCTTCCTGAACAGCATGTTGGTTACCTCCCCTCCACTGCACCATACACACACACATACACCATCAGTTCAGTTTGATTAAGTTGAGTTGCTATCAATCATGCATCTATATATGTATGTACGCAACAACTGTTCCATGGTGTGAAGTACCTGCAGATGCAAAGCTTACAACATACTGCTTGAGTGCATCGTCCACCGTCAGCGGCGCCATCTCGATCAAACACCCTGGTGTGCACAACCTGCAACCAGTTCGTGCCACCTATTCTCAGATACAAGAATGTACTCCCTTCATTCCTAAATGTAAGTCTTTGTAGAGATTCCACTGGGTGGACTACATACGGAGCAAAATGAATAAATCCACACTTAAAATGCATCTATATACATCCGTATGTAGTTCATAGTGGAATCTCTACAAAGACTTATATTTAGGAACGGAGGGAGTATATACTATGGCCCTGTTCGGAGTCACTCTGACTCCACAACTCCGCTCCGGAGCAGCCGGAGCTGTAGTTGAAAATCAGGGAGGAGCTGTTTCCTAGCTCCGCAGATCCTTGGATTTTCGGAAGTTGGTGGATTGCCGAACAGGGCACTATATATACCAACTCTCATCGCAATACTAGAATTCGAATCTTGGTAAAGATTTATGCAGAATCAATGCTGAATTCTTAACATGGCAAATGAAAGGTGTATAATTGTCAAGTTAAATAGGCCTGACAGTGTTCCATTTTCTACATACCTAGTAGCAACGGTTCAGTTAGTACCAAAGGTTCAGCAACAAGCTCATTACCTTGGTGAGGACGGTCTCCCTATATATCCTCCTCCACACCGGAGTCCGAGGGACCAGCAGCAACAGAGAAGACCGGAACATAATCCTGCCACTTATTCCTTGATGCCCTTCATGTGCGCATGTCGTCAGTCTCCTTCTCCTTGATCATCCTCTAAGAACTACCGGCTGACAGGGGTGCACCAGCCAGCCAGAGTTTATCCACGCACCATCTCTGCAGGCCAAGTGCAGTGAGCATGCCGCAACCTTGCTTCCACAAGACTGACAAAGATTACACATCACAAAGTATTAGAAGTTGGGATCTGCAAAGCAAAAGAGCAAAACATGAATTGGAAACTGGAAAGGAGAGATTGCAGACACAAGTGCCACTGTTCTCTTATAGTACTGAGTAGGATTGATTGATAGAACGCCTAGGCCATTAGCAGACAGGAATTTTAGCACTGACCAGCCCACAATTTCCAGAATTACAAATGAAGTACTCCCTCCATCTCAAAATATGTGTCTCAACTTTTGGGACGAAGGGAGTACTATACTCAACACCTAGACATGCATGAACATCATTACCATCCATACAAACTACCAGACCCAATCAACAATTTCCACAATGTTTCTAATACTTCCACCTTTTGGTTGGACTAGCTACCACTGCTATCAGCTTCTCACCATCATAGAGCATGTAACTACATACATCTCCTAGTTGCAGGTTCAAACAAGCGTGGTTGACACTTTCAGTTTATATCCTTCTTCTCTAATAGACCATCCCCTAAAAATATATTCAGATAGTAAGAATTTATAGAGTGGAAAACATGCTTACAGAAATATTATTTGTAGTGCAGATGGAGACGAGTTTAACAGAAAGATGGTTGCTCAAATTTGGTGGGTTGAAGACGATGAAGCAGCATCATTTGCCCGATTCTGGACTGTCTTCTTGTTAAGCCGAATATATGGAACATGACAAATGTTCACCCATTCTGATCCTCCAGGTTTGAAATTATTTTCTGTCTCAACTGTAACCTCTTGCATGACTAATTCTTGGAGATTATGAGGCACAACTCCTTCCAGTGATAATGGGTTTGTCCATTTGACGTGAAGTACTTTTAAGGAGGTAAGTCTGGCTAGTGTAGAAGGGAGACGTTGAAGAAAATTACAGAAACCAAACTCGATTTTTTCGAGGGAGATTAGTTGTTCAAACCATTCCTCCTGCTCTGGGGTAAAATAATGCTCATCTATAAAAGCAACAAGCAAATCTTGCACCGAGGGCAGAAAACCATTTCTATTTAGCAGGCTCTGATCGGTAATCATATTGGTGAGCCGAGGTACAGCTTGCACATCTTGTCTAGTTGATTGGTCTGAGAATTCAGTAAGAATGTCTGGACAACCATAAACATTGACTTGCCTGAGGCTGGGAAAGCAATGTAACCCATCAAGCAAACGTAGCCCTCCACATTTTCTAAGATATAGATACTCAAGTGACTTCAACTGATGCCCAGAGAATAGCACTGGGTGATCGCAGTAAGACATACTTAATTTTTTGAGACATGCCAAGAGTTGTACATACTGTGGCAGTGCCTTGACAAAGTCCCCACAAGCTGAAATGTCAAGTTCTGACAGTGAAGATATGAAAGATAGATACGGCACTTCTTTCAGTGAAGGGCAATTGTGAAGTCGAAACCTTGTGACGTGTTGAAGGAGAGGGCCATGATCTTCTTCGGCATGTAACCATTTTGTCCATGATGTCATCGAAGAAATAGTCAAGTCCTCCAAACTTGGGAGACAGCCAAAAAATGTTCCATCAACATGCCTTACTGACGGCAAGTTATCTAGGGTGAGATGCTTGAGTGAAGGGAATTTTCCAAATGGTGGAAGTACAACCAGAAGTCGACAGTTTCCAACATGAAGGGACTGAAGTTTTGTAAAGATGTGACCTTGCAACATCCAGCTTGGTAAAGTAGTGGCCCCGTAGCCTTCAATCATGAGCTCTTGCAGATTTGAGTGTGGCTGCAATCCTTCAAGTACATCTTTGGATACATTTCTACCCTTCAATTCCAAGGCCTGAAGGTGCTTCTTCTCAGACATATTGGCATCCATTGCCTCATGCTTGCTCCTAATGATGTGGATGTTGCTGATGCAAAGTTTCCCAGATAACTCTTGCATGTTCTTCAACTCACTTACCATGAACCCATTTCTCTTTCCAGCACTGAAGTTCTTCAATTCTTGAAGTTGACTTAGTTGCCCAATACCAGGAATCAGAGAGAGAGCTGTAGCACCAACATAAAGGTGTCGTATGTTGGCAAGCCTATTTATGCTTTGAGGAATACTATTCCGGGCATATCCATGGAGGTATAGAACTTGAAGGTTGGAAGGTAAGTTGCGCAAATTGCTGATTCTTGTGAAAGAAAGATCAAGGAACCTCAATTTTCTCAAGGATGCAATGTTTGACGGCATATTCGTCAGGACCTCCAAATGAGACAAGTCTAACACTCGAATACTTCTTGAGTTGGCCAACATTGTGTCGATAACATCACAAATTGCATCACTGTCACAATGACCAAACAATAAGATTGTCCGCAGATTTGTGTACTTGTTGAGTTCATGAATGTGCAGTTGATTACTGACTTGCAGAGCCAAGTGGCGAACATTTGCTGATGCGCCGCGTGAGGTCTCTTTGTGAAGGAAGCATTCATATGAAGAAACACCAATTGCCAGAGCCCGGACTAGATCATGCATAGTGTACCACTTTTTGTCAAATGTAGCCTGGAAAAATGATCTTTCCACAAGTTCATCAAACAATTTGCTTCCAATATCCTCTAATCTAGTGTCATCAGATTCGCTTTGTTCAATCAAGTCATGAGAAATCCACATATTGACCAATCTATCTTTGTCAAACAAGTAATTTTCTGGATAAATCGAACAGAAAGCAAAGCTCTGCCTTTGTTTAGGTTGAAGATCTTGATAGCTAATTCCCATGTATGGAAGGATTTCACGAATAACTTCCCTCATGTCCCACCAATCACTCTCTAGGATCCTTTTCCACTGATCTGCAGTTATTCTGGATCTCAACAGATTTCCCATTACTTTTGCTGCTAATGGCAGACCACCTAGTTTTTTTGCTATTTGTTCACCAATTAACAGAAGAGTCTGGTTGTTCTCAACCGCAACATTGGTTGTGCCAAATGCATAATACTGGAAAACTGGCCAAAAACTCTCCCATGGCAAAGGTTCTAGTGGAACTTGACACACTGTTGCCACTGTTTTTGCAACCCTTTTGCTTTGTGTTGTGACAAGAACTACACTTCCCGGCAGTTCACAAGCTATGGCAATAAGCAAACTACTCCACTGGTCACACATCTCATCCCAAACACTGTCTAGCACAAGAAGGAATCTTCCTTCCTGCTGGATGACATTTTGAATGTTGTTGACAATTGTTTCCAGACTATCAGCATAGTCAAAAGATGAATCATTTCCTTTCAAAGAGCGCAACATCTCTTGCAATGTTCTCTTGACACCAAAGTGTTTTGAAACATACACCCATGCTCTCTGAGTAAAGTGGTCCTTCACCTTTCCATGATTGTAAATGACTTGAGCAAGGGTTGTCTTCCCAACCCCGCTCATACCAACAATTGGGATAACATCAACACCACTAATGCGGTACCTTTCCCCAAGTTTTGCTCTTATTCCGCTGGATTCTGGTTCAGAGCTAGATAAACCCAAAATAATTTTCATTATCAACTCTAAAACTTCATCGCGCCCAAATACCTTGACATCAACTGGAACACGAGAAGTAGTCTCTCCCCCAACTCCCTCCTCCTTGATGGATGTTGACCTACTCTGCTTTATGAGCTCCAAAAATGTGATGGATGTGTTACAAAGGTGATCTAGCTTTTGCACAACAGATTCGAGCAGTGTCATGCTCTCATCAGGCACAATCAAACCTTTCAGGGCCCTAACCGATGACGATATGAGTTCGCTCACCTTGCGCTTTCCCGTGACTATCTCATGGCAATCAAATCTGTCCAGCACATCCTCCGCTTCATAGGCAGCATTATGAAGGTTCCTCAACCACTCAGTAAGACTAGTGTTGATGATAATCTGATTGTCAGCCACCTCAGTTATGGCCTTCACCATGATGAGGCTTGTGCGGAGTTTGGCCAGAAGCTCTTCAGTAGCATGGCTCAAATTATAGTTGCCCCCAAGGAAGTCCATCGTCTTGTCCACAACACGTTGGATAACTGCTGATGAGAAACCACCAGCGACCTGCTGGACAGCTGCAGACATCATTGTTTGGACCCTGCAATGATGATAGAATTTGTCAGTACATGTCTGCAAGCAGTCGTGCAAAGTTGTCGCACGTTAAGGAAAAGATGAGCAGATCAACTGATGAGCTTGAACTCGGCAAGGAGTTCTCTTCTGCAACACACGATACGTCGATACCCACAAGTATACCAGGAAGATAGTTTTCTATATACGCATCAGAAATTATCTCTTGAGTTGCCCTCTGCTCGAATCTTGCGAAAACAGACTTTAGTCCCCGAGGGCTTGTAAGAAATTGTGCAAAATGGCTTCTCTAGCCTATAGGTAGTGTAGTTAATGCTCTAATCCTGCATATCTGTGCTGCTGGGGTATACATCCCTCTTTTTGCCAAGAAGTGAAAAAGGGCATGCTAAATACCAACATAATAACATCTACCTATATGGCTACAAGTACGCATTACATTGGGTTTTTTTTTTTTGAGCAAAAGAGAGGCCACCCTCTCAGATTTCAATTACTGAAACCATCAGGTCTTAACAGAAGTACAAAACACACACCCACACACATGTATTACGTTGATGAATGCAGATTTGCAATGAAATGCAGTAGAACTAAGAAACTAGAACAAGCAGGTATAGAAGGAACATTAGGAATTCGGCTCAAGTAACTTGAAGAGATTTGCATATCTTTTAGATGCAACCCTTACTAGAAGTGCATAATTTAACATGAAAGCTTCAAGCATCAAGCATCCAGTCCCCTCAAAAAAAAAAAAACTTCAAGCATCCCATCAATACATTTGAAACAAAATCAGTAAACAAAATAATAAGAAATTAATTTTTGCTCTGAACTTCAAATGGAGGGCTTGACAGAAGGTGCTCACCAGTCCGAGCCGCTGCAGAAGAGCCTCACCGAGAACTCCTCCAGCAATCCCTGCCCTGCCCCGACCAGACTTCTTGTTCTTTTAACACGCCGCCCGAACGCGAGTCCTCCTCGCCGCCGACACTACAGACGAGAAGCGAGGGGGGTTGGCGCCTGCGAGAACGAGCGAGGTCGGGCGACAAGGAAGCGGCTTATAGCTGAGCCGGCGGGGGAGGGGCGATGGGGATCGGGCCGCGGCGATTGCTCCGGCGGTGATGATTAGTTTCGTTTCAGGCTTACGCAAGAATTATCTTTCTTTTGACATCGACGCGTCCTAGTTTTTTTTTCATCTAGACTAGATCTAAGGCTGGTTGTAATGGAAGTATCATAGCTAGTATCATGCATGCCAACTAGGCAACTTTAATGAGGTGGCATAGAATTAAATGAAGTAAGAGAGGGTTGAGTATCATATCATGATACCGTATCATAATAAATGCTACACTAGTATGTGTCATGCATGGCAATAAATAAAGTCATCTATAATACTACCATATGATACTATGCATTAGGAAGGTAGTATCATACACTAGTATCATATGCATGATACTAACTTATGATATTACCCATTACAACCAGCCTAAGTGTAGTATTTTATTCCGGGCCCTGTAGTCCGCGACGGTCGATTCTGCGGAGGCTTTTTTTTTCTTTACGCATGTCATTTTCTTTCCTGGATGATAAGTGCCACGTCTCAAGTGCGTGTACCCTGGTTCTGACGTTTTTTCATGACAAATTTCAGTGACACAAGTTTTAATAGAAATAGAAAATAAACTGAAGCATGAAAGTTGTCATTCTTGGCAACTAAAGTTACTCTACTCACGTCACTAAACTTGTAATAAAAAATGTACGGAGTTGCCATGTGCTAGTGCCACGTGTCAGGTACTTATCAGGGTCTTTTTCTTCTTTGATGATGATCATGAGGTTATAAGTCGATCCGAGGAAGTATGTTTCTTTTTCTTTTTGCCAATAAGTCGATCCGGGGAGGTAGTTTTCCTTATTTTACAAATAAGTTGATTTGTGGAGGTAGTTCACCGGAATGCAGAATGCTCAGGAATTATAGAACGCACTTCAATTTATTTATTTTGAGAAACTCAGCTCTATTAAAGATGATAAGAGAGACAAAGGACCCAACCTCTAAAGGCCAACGCTAGGAGCCGGCCGGCCGGCCCAAATTTTGGCGGGTCGCACGCTAGCCGTCGGATTTGGGACCCTCCCAGCTGTTAGATTCTTATCCCCAAGTCGCCGTCTTCTTCCCATGATTCGCTCCTTTCTCTAATCCTCCCCGCACAGGTCGCCACCCCGATCATGCGTGCTCCCGTGTCTTGCCATTTGAAGCTTATGGTCGCAACTGTCGTGGTTTGAAGCTTGTCGGCTGTCACATCTCACACATCATCTCACTGATGTAGCTCCTGGCCGCCCGCCGTTGTAGCAATTGCGTGCGCTGCTCCATCCCCCCACCGTGGGAAGCACCCCCGCCCATAGAAGGTTGTAGCATCGACGCCATTGGGTGTCGCGTCTCGCATCCTCGTCGGGCGTCGTGGGTTGAAGTTCGCCATGTGTGCCAACCCCAGCATCCCATCACCCCCATTTGCTAGTTCCAGCAAAAATTGTCACCAGACGCAGCAAAAACCAGTGTCGATCCCAACAAAAACTATCACTCCAGTCATCCCATCACCCCCATTTGCTGGTTCCAGCAAAATAAATCATCGATTCCAGCAAAACTATACATCTGTTCCAGCAAAATCATAGCTAGGCGCAATAAAAAACGATCACTGGTTCCAGCAAAAAATTACTGCCCTTGTAGAAAAAAAACATCACTAGTTCCAGCATCCCACTGCCACAGTTCCAGCACCGCCGCGTCCCCGTCGATTGACGTTGTCGCAACTTTTTAGATGGTCGGTTGCAGCCTTTTCAACACCTGGTTGAACCACACAAAAAATTGACGGCCGCCATTACAACACGCATGGCTGGTTTGTGTGCACCACTGGTGCTGCAACAGATGGCAGGCTCTGGTGTTGCAACCCACGAAAGGCTCTGGTTCTGCAATCCTAAGCCACCATCATCGTGTGCGTCATCGTCACCATCGCCGACGGCGGCTGGTTGCAGCTTTTTGCCTTCCAGCAAAAAAATTAACCGATTGTAGCACCAGGGTGCGTCATCTCCATCGCTGAGCAGCTTCTGCTCGCCGCACCGCCCTTCGCAAAACCGCCCATGGCCTCTGCCGCCCCAATTGCAGCACTGCCCCGCCGAAATCGTGGGAGAGGGAGGAGCCACGCGAGCGCCGCACCCGTGGGAAGGAAGGAGCCATGGCTATAAAACATTAGCCTCACATCCAATGGCTATAAAAGATGAATGAGACCAAATTGTATCTCATCTAGATGAGTTCTAGCAAAACTAATGTTTTTAATTGACCGACCAGCCTCATCCTCGTACCGGTCACATGCGAGTCGTCGAGTTGTAACTAGATCATTTAACACCACATGTCCCATGCGCCGCTCTTCTCCTAGCCTCATTATATTTTTTTTTCTTCGCCCTTATCCTATCACGAAGCTTCTTACTTGCTCATCTTCTCCCCATGTCTCCTCTCTCCAATCGCACGCCCCCTCCCTTGAGCCAACATGGATGCACGCCCCCTCCTTTCCTCTTCCATCCCCACCTGGACAACTGCCGCTAAGCTCTTCCGCCCACTACTATGACTAATCCGCTCCAAAGCTGCAAGGAGCCCATCGTTGCAAACTTTTGAGGTGTTGCGATGGCTGATGCTATGCCACCACGTTTCTGCGACAAGGTGGATATGCTACCGGCCAGAGGTGACTGTTGTGTCCAACATATTGTGAGATACAATCTGCGTGGGGTGGTCCTAGAACCAATGACTACGACCCATTCTAGGACTGCTCCCCAAGGATGCTGTATTGACCAACAGATGGGATGTTGGGCCCACATATGGAAATGATGGGACCGCGACGGTGATTGTTGCGTCTGATAGTTGACGGGGGAAGCAACCGGCAGACGAGATGTTGGGACTAGCAGATGGGGATGATGGGCCATGCCCCGGCGATGCTGCATCCAGCAATCCGAATGTATGTACTTTTTAGAGTGAATTCCATTTTTTACCTTGTAGTTGTACATTTGTGACACATATTACCCTATTTAGCGAAACTTTTATCGAAATGTCAGATTTTGGAGACTTTTAACACGGTTTTACCCCAGTTTTACATTTTGTTTGTTTATGGTCGATAGCATCGGCATGTTGCGTCATTGATTTGTAAAAAAAATGTAAGGATCGGAGGGCATCATTGGCGATCTTGTCCAAGCTTCTCTTGTCTATCTGTTCCACTCCTTGTGGCCGTCCACATGTTTTTGGATACAGAGCGTCACCTCACACCTTACCTGATGGACACGCAAAAACAAGGGTCCAAAGATTTCAAAAGGGGTATTCTAGACGAATTTTCACTCGAAGGGGTAATTAGTGTCACAAATGTATAAATATGGGGTAAAAAGTGGAATTCACTCTACTTTTTATATGTATGGAAAAGAGGAAGAAGGAAGAAAAAGAAAGAGGGGAAAAAGGAAAATAAGAAGAGGAAGAAGGAGAAGAAGAAGAGAAGAAGAAGAAGAGAGGAAGAAGAGGAGAGAAAAAATAAGAAGAGGAAGAAGAAGGAAAAAATGAGGAGAAGAAGAAAAATAGAAATTTCTATTTTTCTTCTTCTCCTCTATTCCTTCTTATTCTCCCCTTTTTTCTTCTTTTTTTCCTTCTATTTTTTCTTCTTCTTATCCTCTATTTCTTCTTCTTCTTCTTCTTCTTCTTCTTCTTCTTCTTCTTCTTATCGGGAACGAGGGTGTTGAGGATCACTGAGGGGTCAAGGGTCGGAAACTAGGCTAGAGGGTCGCGAGGGTCACAGAGGGGTCGAGGGTCATCGAGGCCGGTCGAGGGTCAAGGGTTTGAGGGTTGAGGGTTCAAGGGTTCTAGGGTTAGAGGGGTCAAGGGGTCGCCGAGGGGTCGA
>NC_041389.1:720428874-720454883 GCF_002162155.2 Triticum dicoccoides | reverse complement strand
AGGGTCGCCGAGGGGTCGAGGGTTGCCGACCGGTCGAGGGGTCGAGGGTCGCCGAGGGGTCGAGGGGTCGAGGGTCACCGAGGGGTCGAGGGTCGAGGGTCATCGAGGGGTCGAGGATCGCCGAGGGGTCAAGAGGTTGCCTAGTGTCAAAGTATTGAACAAATCCATGGCTTCATCATTAGCCGGAAGTAACCGGGGCATGAAGGTACGAAGTTCTCCAAAGTTATTCTGGAACGGAGTCTCGGATAGGATAATCCACCATTTGGTACAAATTTTAGCACATGCCTTCCAAATAGCGATATTCGGAAGGCTCTTGCTGTACTTTGTACCAAAAAGGGAATTATCCTATCTGGGATTCCGTTCCAAAATAACTTTGGAGAGCTTCGTACCATCATGCGCGTGTTACTTTCGCCTAATGATGAAGACATGGTTTTGTTTGAATCCTTTGACACTACACAAACGTCGGACAATCATGAGAGAGAGGCGGTCGATATACCCCTTCTCTGATAACTTCGACAAGAGGGGGGGTCGATATATATACCCCCTCCCCGATAACATTTTTTTCTATGTATATGTCATCGTTGTCGATATACCCCCTCCCCGATAACTTCGATATATCCATCTCTCATGTTTGTATATTAATTGTCATGTTGTAATATTTGCAGAAACTATGGATCATCAAAGAGACTTCGATCAAGAAGAGATATTGGGGGAGATAATCCGTGACGTAGGTGATGTAGTTTCTCAACGACATCGAAGAAGGTCTGCTAGGAGAGGAAGCAGGCTGCGTTGATCAAACAATGGAGGAGGGTCATGATCATGATGGTGGCTCCGGCGACCGTGATGACGGCTCCGGTGACCGAACGGAGTCGGAATCAGCTGTTGCAAAGTCCGACGATTGTGCTGACTAGCTAATTGTGCATTAATTGTGCATTAATTGTTTTGGTGTGTACATATATTAACTCTTCTTTCTTCTTTTATATAGCCCTCCGGATCAAGCAATACTTCACTAAAGAAACGAGGCCCGAAGAAAAAGTTGCGCCAGGATGAAAGGTTCACGATCACAGAAATCTCGCGCGATGGCCAACCGATTAAACCCCTCCATACCAAGGAAGCCTTTTCTGCTCAGTGCAGGGTTCTTGTTAGGGACATGATCCCGATCAGCATCGAGCTATGGAATGAGCCTAAGAAGGAAGAGCTTCTTCAAGTTTCTTTTGTCGAAGATAGACAGAAAGTAGATCTTTGGAAAGCGCTGAAGGTAAATTTCACCCTACCGGAAGAGGAGGATGTGGAGAATCCAGTTATAGAGCCATTGATCAAGTCCTATGTTTTCAAGAAGATGGCAGATATATTCAGGAGGTGGAAGAATGAGTTGAAAACAACGTATGTCGACCAAGGCAAGACTCCAGAATTCACTGGCCGATTTGAGAAGATAAGAGATCACTGGCCCACATTTGTGACCAATAAGACATCAGTGAGGAGTAAGAAGATGTCAGCGACTAACCAGATAAATCCTGCAAAGAAGCAGCATTACCATCGCATGGGGTCAGGTGGCTACCTCAAAGCTCGGCCGTTGTGGGACAAGGCTGACCAGGACTTGATTGCTAAAGGGATCGAACCAGAGACATCGCACTGGCCAGACCGTTGTAGGACTTGGTTCTTCGGGGCTGGTGGAACATTGGACCCTGAAGCAACGTGCAACACCCGTCACGAAGCTTCGGAAAGCAATCAACGAAGTGCGGGAAGGGAAGTTCGTTCCCGACAGAGAGAAAGACGAGCTCACAAGGGCCCTCGGGAATCCTGAGCACCCTGGACGAACACGAGGCACGCCAGGCTCCGTTCCGTGAAAGGTTGGGTTTCCCGACGCAGGCGGTTACAAAACCCAAGAGAGGAGGAGGAAAGTGGAACAGAGCGAACTGTAGGAGCTTAAGGCAAGGGTAAGAAAGCTAGAGGAACAAGATGCTGAGCACCGGTAGCTGTGAAATCCTGCCCAAGATGCTACCCCAGAAGCTACCCCGCCATCTCAGCGGAGAAGCAGCGTGGCTTCCACCGAGCTCATTCAGCATCCTGACTTGTTGACGGGTCCTAGCTACCCCGTGGATTTTATCACAGATTCACACCAGTGCCACCTTATGACGCAACGGGATCAGCTCAAAGTCAAGGCGGCTGTCGGCTCTGTGTTCCCTCCTTCACCCGGAGCAACTTTTCACTGCCGTCCGATTCCACAGGGCTATGCTGTTGTGATGGTGGATGAAATAACAGAGGGATTTGAGGACCTCCAGCTTGACCACCCTACAGGTGATGGGGAGACTCAGCTGGGTCTTGCTATGCATACTCCGTGTCTATGTCGGAAGGAGCACATCAAGCTTCTGAACTGCATGGCTCCTGCTAGTCAGCTGGGCACTCCGCCTCCTCCGCCTCCTCCTCCTCCTCCGGTGAGTGATCTTCCTCCTCCGCCTCCTGCTCCAGCGCGTGAGGGCGGCAGTACTCCGCCTCCTTCTCCGCCTGCTCCGGCCCGTCCGAGCAGCCCGCCTCCTCCTTCGCCGCCTCGTAAGCGACGGCAGAACACAGACGCCGCCGCTCCGGCTGCTCCGGCGCGTCGTAGTAGTCCGCCTTCGGCTGCTCCGCCTCTTAATGAACGAAAGAAGACAGCCGCAGCCGCTTGATACGTCTCCAACGTATCTATAATTTTTTATTGCTCCACGCTACTTTATCTACTGTTTTAGGCGATATTGGGCTTTATTTTCCACTTTTATATTATTTTTGGGACTAACCTACTAACCTATTTCAGTGTTTCGAGGAAAAGGAATATCAGACGCAGTCAAAACGGAACGAAATCAACTCGAGAAGTTATTTTTGGAAGGAAAGCAACCTGATGAACTTGGAGTGCACGTTAGGGGAGTCCCGGGCTGCCCACGAGAGTGGGGGGCGCCCCCCTGGGCGCGCCCCACTACCTCGCGAGCACCCCGGAGGTCCACCGACATACCCCCTGCACCCATATATACCTACGTACCCTAAAACTTCCAGAACAGAAGATAGATCGGGAGTTCCGCCGCCGCAAGCCTCTGTAGCCACCAAAAACCTATCGGGAGCCCGTTCCGGCACCCTGCCGGAGGGGGATCCCATCACCGGTGGCCATCTTCATCATCCCGACGCTATCCATGACGAGGAGGGAGTAGTTCACCCTCGGGGCTGAGGGTATGTACCAGTAGCTATGTGTTTGATCTCTCTCTCTCTTGTGTTCTCTCTCGTGTTTCCTCTATGGCACGATCTTGCTGTATCCCGAGCTTTGCTATTGTAGTTGGATCTTATGATGTTTCTCCCTCTGTATTCTCTTGTGTTGAATTGAGTTTCCCCTTTGAAGTTATCTTATCGGATTGTGACTTTTATGCGAACACTTGATGTATGTCTTGCCGTGATTATCTCTGGTGAAAATGGGATATCATGTGCCACTTGATGTATGTTTTGGTGATCAACTTGCGGGTTTCGTGACATTGGGAACCTATGCATAGGGGTTGGCACACGTTCTTGACTCTCGGATAGAAACTTTGGGGCACTCTTTGAAGTACTTTGTGTTGGTTGGATGAATCTGAGATTGTGTCATGCATATCGTATAATCATGCCCACGGATACTTGAGGTGACAATGGAGTATCTAGGTGCATTAGGGTTTTGGTTGATTTGTGTCTTAAGGTGTTATTCTAGTATGAACTCTATGATAGATTGAGCAGAAAGAATAGCTTCATGTTATTTTACTACGAACTCTTGAATAGATAGAACAGAAAGGATAACTTTGATGTGGTTTCGTACCCTACCATAATCTCTATGTTTGTTCTCCGCTATTAGTGGATTCAGAGTGACTCTTTGTTGCATGTTGAGGGCTTGTTATATGATCTATCTATGTTATTATTTTGAGAGAACTTGCACTAGTGAAAGTATGAACCCTAGGCCTTGTTTCCTATCATTGCAATACCGTTTACGCTCACTTTTGTCATTAGTTACCTTGCTGTTTTTATTATTTCAGATTACAAATACCTTTATCTACTATCTATTTTGCACTTGTATCACCATCTCTTCGCGGAACTAGTGCACCTATACAATTTGCCATTGTATTGGGTGTGTTGGGGACACAAGAGACTTTCTGTTATTTGGTTGCAGGGTTGCTTGAGAGAGACCATCTTCAACCTACGCCTCCTACGGATTGATAAACCTTAGGGCATCCACTTGAGGGAAATTTGCTACTGTCCTACAAACCTGTGCACTTGCAGGCCCAACAACGTCTACAAGAAGAAGGTTGTGTAGTAGACATAAAGCTCTTTTCTGGCGCCGTTGCTGGGGAGGTTAGCGCTTGAAGGTATATCTTTAGATCTTGCAATCGAATCTTTTTGTTTCTTGTTTTAGCACTAGTTTAGTTTATAAAAGAAAACTACAAAAAATAGAATTAAGGATGCCTCATATGCTTCATCTTTTTAATGTCTTTCGTGAAAATGATGGGAAGGAAAATTGTGCCAAAGTGCTAGAAGAAGAATTACATACACTACAGGAATCAGCTAGTTTGCTGTCTGGGGAGTACAGACGGCAAAAAGCAAAATACAGACGGCAAAAAGTTTGCTGTCAACCGACTGACGGCAAAGAGTGACGGCAAAGAGGATGCCGGCAAAGGCTTCTTTGCCGTCAGCTTTTTATCGGGCAGACGGCAAAGTCTTTGCCGTCAGCTATAACCGTCTTTGTTGTCAACCTACATAAGAATTGACAGCAAAGAACAGTACCTTTGCCGTCTGCCAAAATCCATCTTTGCCGTCTACCTCAAACACACACAGACGGCAAAGGATTTTTGTTCCACACAAAAAAGAATTAATTTAATAAAAAAAGATATGGCTTGGCCGTTTCTTGCCACTTTCCATGGCTTTTTGGAACAAGAAGGACCTGGAAGACCCGAGAATTGCATTATTAAGAATAACATGGCGGTACAGTGCATATTAGAACATGTCGGTACAATGCATGTTACTACGGGGCCCAAAGTAACCAAGAAATTACAAAGCATTACTTGAGTAATGCAGGGAGGATCCTAAACAGAGGAAGAAAAAAGTAATCTAGTCCTTGAAAGCTCCTGCACGGTTGAGCCTTGCCGTCGTCGGTCGCCGTTGCCTCGCTGCAGTCCGAAGGGATGGCCGAAGCAGCCGGGCGCCATTGCCTCGCTGCAGTCCAGGGCGACAGCCGTGAGGTGGTGCGAGGTCTTGTCGGGGCCTGGCTGAGGCGGGCGGATGATGCGGGCAAAGCCGAGCGTAGGCGGGGGACGGCGCGGGCCGAGCCGAGCGGAGGCGGGGGACGGCGCTGGCGGAGCCGAGTGGAGGCGGGGGGCGGCGCTGGAGGGAGCACAGATGCCGGCGGAGGCAGGCGGCGCGGATGCGGGTGGCACGGGCCGAGCCGAGCAGAGGCGGGCGGCCCGCGGAGGAGGGCGGAGCCGGCGGAGGCGGGCGGCGCGCGGAGGAGGGCACACGCAGCGGCGACTGCTAGTGAGGCGAGGGTGACATCGAGCGGTGGGCTGGCGTCGAGCGAAGAGAAAGAGAGAGGAGTGAACCGGAGGTGGAGGGATAAGGCAGGGGAGTTGGTGGTTGTGGGCCAGTAGTTGGATGGGGGTGTGTGCATCGTGGGATGAGAGGGAGAGAGGCTGGCGGGGGCGTCGTTGGATTTGTGCCACATCATCGATCCACGTGATTGATCCGCGTGGTGTGCTTTCTCTTTGTCGTCTGCGAAAAACAATACAGACGGCAAAGAGCTCATTTTGCCGTCTGCCAAAATAACACAGACGGCAAAGATTCTTTACCGTCTATGAAAACTAACACAGACGGCAAAAAATCTTTGCCGTCTGTGTTTTCCTTGGCAGACGACAAAGTGAGCTCTTTGCCGTCTGTGATTTTTTTGCAGACGGCAAAGTTTATTTTGTCGTCTGTTTTTCTTTGCCGTCTGCAGATGACGGCAAATCTTTTCTTTGTCGTCTGCCCCGAGAAAAGCAGACGGCAAAGAGACCCACAGACGGCAAATTATCTGTTTCCTGTAGTGATAGAATGCTTGGCATAAAATATGTGAATGATGAGCATGATTGCAATGTTGTTAGTATGAATTCCTTGAATATCCATGATGCTAATGATATGCAAAGCCACAAGCTTGGGGAAGCTATGTTTGATGAAGATGATATTTTTTGTCCCCCAAGCTTTGATGAGAAAATTTACTTTGATGAAAGCATGCCTCCTATCCATGATGATTATTGTGATGACACGTATGCTTTAAAGAATAATGATAACCATGAAACTTGTCATCTTGATCTTAATTTTCAATCACATGATAGTTATTTTGTTGAGTTTGCTCCCACTACTATTCATGAGAAGAATTTTTCTTATGTGGATAGTAGTAAATTTTCTATGCTTGTAGATCATGAAAAAAATGCTTTAGGTGTTGGTTATATTGTTGAATTCATTCATGATGCTACTGAAAATTATTATGAGGGAGGAACATATGCTTGTAGGAATTGCAGTAATATCAAGTTTCCTCTCTATGTGCTTAAATTCTTGAAGCTATGCTTGTGTTACCTTCCTATGCTTGTTGATTATTGTTCCCATAAGTTGTTTGCTCACAAAATTCCTATGCATAGGAAGTGGGTTAGACTTAAATGTGCTAGTCATATGCTTCATGATGCTCCCGTTATGTTTCAATTCTTATCTTTTATGTGAGCATCATTGTCATAATCATACCTAGCTAAAAGACATTAAAGAAAAGCGCTTGTTGGGAGACAACCCAATATTTATCCTTACTGTTTTTGTGTGTCCACATGATTATGCTACTGTAGTAATCATGTTTTATAGCTTTTGTTTCAATAAAGTGCCAAGTAAGACCTTTAGGATGGCTTACGGTGATAGTTGTGTTGATCCTGCTGAAAATCAGAAACTTTTGCACCCAGTAAATTAGTTTTGGTAACTCACATAAACGTGCTTCTGATCTGATTCTTTCTGCTCTGGATTGGTACACGAATTGCTTAGGACTTCCTAATTTGGTAGGAGTTTTGGAGTTCCATAAGTATACATTTGATACAGATTACTACAGACTGTTCTGTTTTTGACAGATTCTGTTTTCTATGTGTTGTTTGCTTATTTTGATGAATATATGAGTAGTATCGGAGGGTATGAACCATAGATAAGTTGTAGTACAATAGATATTACACCAATATGAATTTATAATGAGTTCATTACAGTACCTAAGTGATGGTTTTATTTTCTTATACTAACGGAGCTTACGAGTTTTCTGTTGAGTTTTGTGTTGTGAAGTTTTTAAGTTTTGGGTAAAGACTCGATGGACTATGGAATAAGGATTGGCAAGAGCCTAAGCTTGGGGATTCCCAAGGCACCCCAAGTTAATATTCAAGAATAGCCAAAAGCCTAAGCTTGGGGATGCCCCGGAAGGCATCCCCTCTTTCGTCTTCGTTCATCGGTAACTTTACTTGGAGCTATATTTTTATTCACCACATGATATGTGTTTTTCTTGGAGCGTCATTTTATTTTGTTAGTTTTTGCTTGCTGTTAGTTAGAATAGTGTTTTTCATCTTTAGTTTCAATAAAAAAGTCAAGGATAGCTTTTGCCATGCTTATTTTGCTAGTTTGCATGTTGCTGTTTGAAAACAGAAAGTTTACCGCTGTTGCAAAAATTTCCTAGAAAAGTCAGAGAGTGGTATAATATTGAATCTTTTTTCATATTGATCTATGATAAATTTATTACAGTGGGAATTTTATTTCATAATTTTTGGAGTTAGGGAAGTGTTGATACTCTTGCATTCTTTACAGACTGTACTGTTTTGACAGATTGCTGTTATGTTTGCGTTGTTTGCATATGTTTGTTTGTTTAATGATTATATTTGAGGATAGGAGTATTAAATATGCAGAGGCATTTAGTATGCAATGTTGAATAATTATTTATGTTATTTGTTACAGTAGAAAATGATAAGGTTTTGCATTGGTTTATACTAACCTATCTCACGAGTTCTTGTTGAGTTTGTTGTGAATGAAGCTTTTGATAAAAAGAGAAACCATGATATGAGAGGAATTAAGGAGACACAAAAGTTCAAGCTTGGGGATGCCCAAGGCACCCCAATATAATATTCCAAGAATTCTCAAGCATCTAAGCTTGGGGATGCCCCGGTAGGCATCCCACCTTTCTTCTTCAACAACTATCCGTTAGTATCGGTTGAGCCTAAGTTTTTGCTTCTTCACATGAGTTGTGCTATCCTTGCATTGTCGTTTTCTTTAGCTTTGCTTGCTGTTTGAATAAAGTATCAAGATCTGAAATTATTAAATGAGAGAGCCATACATAAATTTGAATTTGCTAGAATACTCTATGTGCTTCACTTATATCTTTTGAGCGTGATAATTTTTGCTCTAGTGCTTCACTTAGATCTTTTAGAGCACAGTGGTAGTTTTATTTTGAAGAAATAGATGAACTCTCATACTTCACTTAGATTATTTTGAGAGTCTTTAATAGCATGGTAATTTGCTTAATATTAATATACTTGGTATTCAAGATATGTGAAACTTTCTTATGAGTGTGTTGAGTACTAAGATAAGTTTGATGCTTGATAATTGTTTTGAGATATGGAGGTGATAATATCAAAGTCGTGCTAGTTGGGTAATTGTGAATTTGAGAAATGCTTGTGTTGAAGTTTGCAAGTCCCGTAGCATGCACGTATGGTTAAAGTTGTGTAACAAATTTGAAACATGAAGTGTACCTGGCTTGTGCATCCTTATGAGTGGCGGTCGGGGACGAGCGATGGTCTTTTCCTACCAATCTATCCCCCTAGGAGCATGCGCGTAGTACCTGGTTTTTGATGACTTCTAAATTTTTGCAATAAGTCCATGGATTATACGCACTCTCACCTTTCTGCCTTTGCTAGCCTCTTCGGTACCGTGCATTGCCCTTTCTCACCTTGAGAGTTGGTGCAAACTTCGCCGGTGCATCCAAACCCCGTGATATGATACGCTCTATCACACATAAACCTCCTTATATCTTCGTCAAAACAGCCACCATACCTACCTATCATGGCATTTCCATAGCCATTCCGAGATATATTGCCATGCAAACATACATTACTTTTGTCATATTGCCATTGCATGATCATGTAGTTGACATCGTATTTGTGGCAAAGCCACCATGCATTATTTTCATACATGTCACTCTTGATTCATTGCACCATCCCGGTACACCGGCGGAGGCATTCATATAGAGTCATATCTTGTTCTAAGTTTCGAGTTGTAATCCTTATGTTGTAATCAATAGAAGTGTCATGATCATCATTATTAGAGCACTGCCCAAATAAAAAAAGAGAAAGGCCAAAAGAAAAAAAATAAAGGCCCCAAAAAAAGAGAAAATAAAAAAGGGCAATGCTACTATCTCTTTTTCCATACTTGTGCTTCAAAGTAGCACCTTGTTCTTCATGTAGTGAGTCTCATATATTGTGCTTCAAAGTAGCACCTTGTTCCTCATGTAGTGAGTCCCATAAGTTGTCTTTTTATACTAGTGGGAATTTTTCGTTATAGAACTTGGCTTGTATATTCCTACGATGGGCTTCCTCAAATGACCTAGGTCTTCGTGAGCAAGCGAGTTGGATGCACACCCACTAGTTTTCTTTTGTTGAGCATTTATAGCTCTAGTGCATCCGTTGCATGGCAATCCCTACTCCTCATGTTGACATCAATTGATGGGCATCTCCATAGCCCGTTGATTAGCCTCGTCAATGTGAGACTTTCTCCTTTTTTGTCTTCTCCACACAATCCCCATCATCATATTCTATTCCACCCATAGTGCTATATCCATGGCTCACGCTCATATATTGCGTGAAGGTTGAAAAAGTATGAAACAATTGCTTGGCTTGTCATCGGGGGTATAGAAGTTGGGAACATCTTTATGTGAGGAAAATGAAGCATAGCCTAACTATATGATTTTGTAGGGATGAACTTTCTTTTGCCATGTTATTTTGAGAAGACATGATTGCTTTGATTAGTATGCTTGAAGTATTATTATTTTTGTGTTAATATGAACTTTTGTCTTGAATCTTTCGGATCTGAATATTCATATCACAATTAAGAAGATTTACATTGAAATTATGCCGAAGTATCACTCCGCATCAAAATTTTTTTTTTATCATTTACCTACTTGAGGACGAGCAGGAATTAAGCTTGGGGATGCTTAATACGTCTCCAACGTATCTATAATTTTTTATTGCTCCATGCTACTTTATCTACTCTTTTAGGCGATATTGGGGTTTTATTTTCCACTTTTATATTATATTTAGGACTAACATATTAATCGGAGGCCCAACCCAGATTTGCTGTTTTATGCCTATTTCAGTGTTTCGAGGAAAAGGAATATCAGACGGAGTCAAAACGGAACGAAATCAACTGGAGAAGTTATTTTTGCAAGGAAAGCAACCTGATGGACTTGGAGTGCACGTCAGGGGAGTCCCGGGCTGCCCACGAGACTGGGGGCGCGCCCGCGCCCCCCTACCTCGTGAGCACCCCGGAGGTCCATCGACGTACCCCCTGCACCCATATATACCTACTTACCCTAAAACTTCCAGAACAGAAGATAGATCGGGAGTTCCGCCACCGCAAGCCTCTGTAGCCACCAAAAACCTCTCGGGACCCCGTTCCGGCACCCTGCCGGAGGGGGATCCCATCACCGGTGGCCATCTTCATCATCCCGGCGCTATCCATGACGTGGAGGGAGTAGTTCACCCTCGGGGCTGAGGGTATGTACCAGTAGCTATGTGTTTGATCTCTCTCTCTCTCTCGTGTTCTCTCTCGTGTTTCCTCTATGGCACGATCTTGATGTATCTCGAGCTTTGCTATTGTAGTTGGATCTTATGATGTTTCTCCCCCTATACTCTCTTGTGATGAATTGAGTTTCCCCTTTGAAGTTATCTTATCGGATTGAGTCTTTTATGAGAACACTTGATGTATGTCTTGCCGTGATTACCTGTGGTGACAATGGGATATCATGTGACACTTGATGTATGTTTTGGTGATCAACTTGCGGGTTTCGTGACATTGGGAACCTATGCATAGGGGTTGGCACACGTTCTTGACTCTCCGATAGAAACTTTGGGGAACTCTTTGAAGTACTTTGTGTTGGTTGGATGAATCTGAGATTGTGTGATGCATATCGTATAATCATGCCCACGGATACTTGAGGTGACAATGGAGTATCTAGGTGACATTAGGGTTTTGGTTGATTTGTGTCTTAAGGTGTTATTCTAGTATGAGCTCTATGATAGATTGAGCGGAAAGAATAGCTTCATGTTATTTTACTACGAACTCTTGAATAGATAGAACAGAAAGGATAACTTTGAGGTGGTTTCGTACCCTACCATAATCTCTATGTTTGTTCTCCGCTATTAGTGGCTTCGGAGTGACTTTTTGTTGCATGTTGAGGGCTTGTTATATGATCTATCTATGTTATTATTGTTGAGAGAACTTGCACTAGTGAAAGTATGAACCCTAGACCTGGTTTCCTATCATTGCAATACCGTTTACGCTCACTTTTATCATTAGTTACCTTGCTGTTTTTATTATTTCAGATTACAAATACCTTTATCTACTATATACTTTGCACTTGTATCACCATCTCTTCGCCGAACTAGTGCACCTATACAATTTGCCATTGTATTAGGTGTGTTGGGGACACAACAGACTTTCTGTTATTTGGTTGCAAGGTTGCTTGAGAGAGACCATCTTCAACCTACGCCTCCTACGGATTGATAAACCTTAGGTCATCCACTTGAGGGAAATTTGCTACTGTCCTACAAACCTGTGCACTTGCAGGCCCAACAACGTCTACAAGAAGAAGGTTGTGTAGTAGACATCACCGCTCCGGCTGCTCCGGCGTCTAGCAGTACAGCCAGAGGCGGGAGGCAATACAGATACGGTCCATCGTCTGTCAAGCCTCTAGAACGGGAGGCAGTACAGCCAGAAGCAGAACGAAGAAAAGGGAAACAAATTCCCCATCTCGGCGAACAAGCGAAGCAATCGTGCCCCCATCTCAATGTGTCTAGTGATATCGTCGCTAATCTTCCGGGGGTGCTGCCCGGTACCAACCCTGGAGATTACATGGCCGACGAAGATGCAATAGTTTTTGGAACAATGGAGGAGGTGGACATATTCAGATTCGAGCACGGGAAGCCTCTCGTCAGACCTGGTACTTCCCTAACAACGATGATGCAAAGGTTCCATGATTGGTACATGGACATCTGCACGAAGTCTGGGAAAAATACTTTGTCGCTATCGGTTAAAGAGGAGCACGACCTCGTTAGAATTGATCTGTTGTTAGTTCCATTTGAGGAGTTCTTCCAGTTCTATAATCAAATGGCCCTCGATAAAACAATCATCACTTGCTACTGTCTGTAAGTACTACTTCTCTGTAATTAGTTAAGTCTCTCTATATAGCTCAGCTCTTTCATTGCATGTATATATAATTATCCTCACTATATTATGCAGATTGAAGATCGCCGAATTGGAGAAAAGACAAGTAGGTGATATTGGGTTCATTAACACAAATCTCATGGATGAATGGAGTGTTAAACATGATGCCAGACAAACCGAGGCCAAGTTGCTCGCATCGTTACTTCGAAATCAAAACAAAGCTACAATACTCTTTCCTTACGAATACAAGTGAGTGTTACTGTCTTGTGCATATTCGGTTTCCCTTGTTACTCAAGGTTATAGTAATGTAATTGATGAGTTATGCATGCATGCGCAGGTACCACTTTATTCTCTAGAGAATAAGCTTGAGCAGGGACTAGTAACCGTCATAGACTCCAAACATAAAAATCCGAAGGAGTACGCGACCATGACTAAAATGCTCGAGAAGTAAGTTCAATCGATCATTATCGCACCATATCGGCAACTTTGTTCATTTCCTGATATCAAGTACTTGTTTTCTTTCTCTGGCAGGGTTTGGAAAAAGTTCACCACACAAGCTCCGGGACTGCCGGCGCAACTGCGATTTAACCACCCGAAAGTAAGTACTAGCTACTAGCTAGTTCCGCGCATCTCCCATTGATTCTAGCTAGTTTCATCAATACCATTTAGAATGCTTGCTTATCAGTTTGATTGACCTCTATTTCTTGTAAAGTGGTTGTGGCAGGAACCCGGGAATAATTTGTGCGGATACTACATTTGCGAGTTCATCCACCACACCACCTGTGAGCGGGGCTACTCTAAACAATAATATGAACTGCGTAAGCAATAATATTCACAATTTTTTTATTACCATCATTTGTGTTCAGTTTCATTCATATATATGTATTGACCCCCTTCTTGAAATTAGATGTGGCAGACGCGGGATGAACAACTACCACAAGATCGCATACGAGCAATTCAAGAGGAATTGGCGGGATTCTTTCTTGACCACGTCATCGACAAACACGGAGAATACCATTTGGAAGTTGAGTTAAGATGTTAGGGGATGTAAGAGATCTTATATTGTATATGTATATGTAGCCAGTAGCGTCGGATAGATATATGAAAACTTGTTGTTCGACCAATCTATCGGAGAAGGAGAGGTCGATCACTTCTCTATGTTCATGACGATCTTCTGTACTTAATGGTTTCCTTCATTTGCGTACTAGCTAGCTAGCGTGTCGAGTCCTCTTTATATGTAGCGTCGAGCAAGCACGGAGATAAGAGAGGACACTCCTCAATATATGAAACCCCTAAATTAACCCTACAAAACCCCCCAACCCCCCCCCCCTTCAGAAAAAACAAATCCAGCCCCTGAATTGCTGACGCGTGGACGCCTTTTGGTCCCGGTTGGTGGCACCAACCGGTACAAAAGGTCCGCCTGCCTGGGAAAGCCGCTACGGCCACGTGGAGCCCTATCTGTACCGGTTCCAGATCGAACCGGGACTAAAGGTGGAGTGCTTTAGTTACGACCCTTTAGTCCCGGTTCGTGAACCGGAACAAATGTCCCTCACAAACCGGTTCGAATGGCCCTTTTTCTACTAGTGTACTATTAACCCTGCTCTATGGTCAACTCCTCTTGGATCTTGTGCATAATAAATATAGTAATGTGGCTCTACCAGACAGTTGTGCAGTTGGATTTAATTGATCATCCTCTTCAATTATTTGCATTGAATGGTCACTACAGGATGTGACAGAATCTTTGCAAGTTGACATGATCCCACACCCATAATACGCGGCCTGCAAGGTCATCCATCGTGGTTGAGAAGTCACCACATCCATGACCACGTCCCTAGGTTTATTTTGTAAAACTAGCAGAATTTTCCACGCAACTTCATAGCACATCTAATCATTTGCAACTCAAGTGTCATTGAAAAACATACCTTGTCTCTTACCCTCAAGGTAAACTATTCTATTCGCCTTGAGAAGCCACTGGTACTCCTACATCACAAGGGATTATCCTTGCTGTAAAGTACACATCGCATCATTAAGTAACTCAGGTGTCAAATAATAAATGAAATTTCCTATGCACAACATATTCGTTCAATATATCCTCACTAGTTTATGATGTATGATTGTAACGCATATGCATATAGTTAACATCTAAGGCTCGTAACACATCATATTTGTTACGCAACACAATGCCATTTGTACACCGGTATACAAGTATTTATTTATTTTGATAAAATGAATATAAAAATATAAAAAAGTATTAATTATAATGGGCCTCTGCCTTGACACGATTTGAGCGCTAGTCAAGACATCGTGGATGCACGGTACCAAATTATTACAAAAGAAAAGAGAAGGGAATAAGGATCCGCATAATAACCATAACAAGCATCATCATCAACCATAAATAATGGCATAGGGAGGAAATGGACGGATTTGGTTGGAATAGGTGCCGCATACGGCAACCGATGTTTTAATTTTCCAAATACAATCTCTGCAGTGGGTGTAACTAATCACGTACCCGCTGCTGTGAAATTACCTTTTACCTAGACAAGGTATATTTTTCAATGACACTTGAGTTACAAATAATTAGATGTGCTACGAAGTTGCGTGGAAAATTCGGCTAGTTTTACAAAAATAACCCTGTGGACGTGGTCCTAGAAGTGGAGACTTCTCAACCACATTGGTTGACCGTGCAAGCCGCGTATTATGGGTGTGGGACGATGTCAACTTGCAAAGATTCTGTCACATCCTGTAGTGACCATTCAACGCAAATAATTCAAGGGGATGATCAATTAAATCCAACTTGACAACTGTCTGGTAGAGCCACATTACTATAATTATTATGCAGAAGATCCAAAAGGAGTTGACCTTAGAGCATGGTTAATAATATAGCCAACATCCGGTTATATGAAGTTGCCACATCACAGAGATCCAACCTAATAGCCTGCCAGTACAATAGTTAGTCAATACTACCTTTGCGGGAGTAGTATATTATGCCATTAATATGTGGCCTACCTTTTGTCTCACCAAGTATATTGGAGCTTGTGCTACAGCCAGCTGCAAGTTTACAGTCCGCTTCTTTTCTCTCTCTTCTTCTCTCCCCTCCAACTTAGCACAAATATTATATTTAAATCCGTATAGTCTGCTTACGTCACCTTATTGTACTTGCTCTCATAGGCCACAAAGAGGTGAGTACTACTCCCTCCATCTGGGTTTATTAGGTCTCACAACATCACAACCATGCCCGTTTTTATAAGGGCTCACCTTGGAAAGGTGCATTCATGCAACCAATTTATTGGTGAATTCGTTGCATTGAGATCCATTTTTGTTGGTGTCATGGATGGAGAATTGATACGCTCCATGTGTGTTTTTTCATTGGCTGCATGTGTGAGCTCACATGTGAGAGAGTGCACTGAGAGTGGAATGGAAGAGTTAATGTACTCCCCCGTCTAGGCGTGTAAGTCACCTTACAAAAACCAAATAATCACAAAGCACTTAGGCACGCTACATTAACTCCCTTCTCGTTTTTTGTTTCGTGACATATCAACCAATATGAGATGTGGGTCGTGCATGCTTTCAATGACTTGAGACTACCAAATATGACATACAGTGGTTAATTCATTGAATGCAATGCTATTAACTAGCAAAAAAAAATTAAGTTCTCTCGTTTTCACCTCCTCCTTGGTCGTGATGCACAACCTAAAATGACTTATACACCTAGATAGAGGGAGTAAACAAGTTACTATGTGCCTTGGTCTAAGAGAAGTGGTCTTTAGGCCTAAGAGCATGGTTAAAAATATAGCCAGCTGCTGGCTATATGATCTTGCCACATCATCTATAGCCTAGTTGTATAGAAATATATACTACTTTGCTGATACACGACCCACCTCCCGCTCTCACAAAGTGTTTAGGAGCGCGTGCTACAGCCGGCTGTTTATCAATAGTCCGCTTCTCTTCTCTCTCCTCTTCTCTCTCCACCATATCATAAAAAAATATAATACTTAAAGTCTTACAACCCGCCTATGTCATCCTATTATACTTGCTCTAAGGATCTTCCCAGTGCTCCACGGTGGACAGGTGCTAAGCATGCCACATAAGAAAAAAAATGACATGGCACAATAATTAAGGAGGAGAGTGAGCACTTTGGTGACCTGAGGAAGAACCAATACCAAGCGCGTGAATTTAGGCAAACCACTTAAATGAAAGAAGTTGACCACTGCATGGAAGAGTTTAGGTGCTAAATTATTAAATAAAGTAAGCTTAGAAACAAGTTAAGCACATATCCATTGTGGAGTTGAGTTGCTAAGCTATTTAATGCACTTAGCACCTCATGTAAGCACCTTCGCATTGGAAGAGGTCTAATAACCCCGAACGGAGGAAGCACCTACTAGAGCTGCATCATTGTGTTATTTTATACAAAGGCTCTCCAATGGGGAATAATGATCCACATAATAACCACAACAAGCATCATCATCAACCATCAATAATGGCATAGGGAGGAGATGGACGGATTTGGTCGGAATAGGTGCCGCATGCGGCAACTGATGTTTTAATTTTCCAAATAGGATCTCTGAGATTGGAAGAAACCCCACAAAAATTGATAAGCTTGTAAAAGGATTTAACAGAATATAAGCCATAAGGTTCAAGTGGCCAAACAGGTACAATAGCTTCAATAGAGAACACAACTGATTTCATCAGAAAAAGCAACTTACCCCGACTAACAAGAATTTGTTAATGAACACATCTTCTAAAAGATAACTAGTTATGAACCATCCCAAACCTGCGCAAGTGTAGCATTTTTGTGCTGAGAAATTACAATCAATTCCCAAAATTTAGTCTTGAGTGAACACTCACCCACCCGGACATCATGTGAGAAGGCAACACTTTACTCATTGCCAATTTTCCATCTATAAATAGGTCTAGCAACTGAGAAAGCCCAGGAGATTTCTTTCCAGAAAGGAGATCCCACACGAGGTCTATCCCAAAGAATATTAGGTTTATCATTGTTGTATTTAAAACTTAAAAGTTTCTTCCAATCACTGGGATGACTGTCAAAGAACCTTTTACTCCACCCGCCAAAAAAAGAAGCTTTTACTCCAAGAGGCAAGCAAGGCCATGTTAAAATCCCTAAGACTAGGGACCCCCAAACCCCCAAATTCCTTTTTTCTAGAACAAGCCCAATATGATCCTCTACAAGCAGAAACAAACCCCCAAACATGAGGCGAGCAAGATGGTACTTATGATCCTCTACAATGTTGGCCGAGAAGAAATGAGCCATTTGAGAAGTAACGACTTCAATGGCACATTTAGGAAATTTAACCATGGATATGAGATAAGTGGGAATACTGGCAATACAAATAGTAAGCAGGATTAGCTTCCCCTAAGCCAACCAGATATATTCTTAATAATTGTATCAATAATGTTGAAGATCCTCCCTTCCCATTTTATTTTTATTTTTGAAATACAGGGGGACAACCAAATATTTGAAAGGAAAGGAACCAATATGACAGCAAAAGATCTGAGCAAAAGAACTAACGATGTCATCCTCCACATGGATAGTATGTAGATCACTTTGATGGAAATTAATTCGTACCAGATAACTTCTCAAAACAAGAAAAGATTTGTGAGGAACCCACTACCTCCATGAACGAGATCTAGATACTGAGGACTTTCACTACTTTTCTTGCAAGGTACTGAGGACTTTTTTCACATGTAACAAATGTTCTTCCAAGGTTTTACTGAAAATCGGGATATCATCGAAGAATACCAGAACAAATTCCCTGAGTGCAGGTAGATCAGAATTCATTGCACCCTGGAAAGTACCAGGAGCTTCAGATAACCCAAAACCCATAACCAAGAACTCATAATGACCTTCATGAGTTTGAAATGCAGTTTTAAACTCTTCTCCTGGGGCCATCCTGATTTGATGATAACCTGCCCTTAAATCCAGTTTAGTGAACCAACAAGCACCATGCAATTCATCCAGCAGTTCATCTATCACAGGTATAGGATATTTTCCTTTTACTGTTATAGCATTTAAGTGCCTGTAGTCAACTACCATGTGCCAGGTGCCATCCTTCTTCTTGACCATCAATACAGGGGATGAGAAAGGACTTCGACTGAGTCTGATCATTCCATTTTTGAGCAATTCCTTAACTTGTTTTTCCATCTCTGTTTTTAAGTGGGGAGGTACTGGTGTTGCACCTGGTATTAATGGAATTGTATGATCATACTGTCTCCTAGGTGGCAGTCCCTTTGGTTCCTCAAAAACAGAAGAGAATTTTTCCAACAGAGCTTGTACTTCAGGAATGTGAGAACTGTTTTCCTTATCTTCTGGTTCAATCAGTTCAACGCTCATAACTGTAAACTTGCAGTCATCAGGTAACACACCATGTAATTAATGTAATCCATTTTCCTTGGGACTGAAATGAAAACCACTTTTGATCCCAATCTATGACCATTGGACTATGGTTCGCCAGCCAGTCGAGTCCCAAAATTCCATCATAGTTACCTAACTGCAGGAGTCTGAACTCTTATTTGAATTCATTGCTCTGACAAGACCAACTACATTGCTTTACAATTTGGGAGCAGTACAGCTTAGCACCCCCTGCTACTGTGACTGTTATAGGTCGAACCTCTTGCACATCTTGCAACAATGCAGCCAGAAAAGAGTTGAGGAAGGAATGGGTGCTGCCCGAGTCCACCAGAAATGTGAGAACCTGGCCACAAACAGTAACTTGAAGTTTCATTGTTAATGGGGACGACTCAGCTGAACATGCTGCTGCTGACAGTAACATCAGATTGTCAGAGTCACTATCAGACGACTCCTGACAGAATGAAGCTGTGTTTTGGATGTGTTCAATCATCTCCTGCACTATATGGAGTTGAACAGAAGATTTGCACTGATGGTCCCTGGACCACTTCTCTCCACAAGTGAAACATAATCCTTTTGATTTCCTGTAGGTGCGCAAGGTGCTCCACTTATCTTCTGAAGAACCACTCTTGTTGTTCTCGACTGGCCTCCTGTCAACAGCAACTGAAGCTCTTGGAACAACTGAAGCAGTTGTCATTGCCTTCTTGAACTGAAACTGAGAGGAGTTTGTTTCACTTAATTCTTCATGGAGCAAAGCTATGTCATAAGCTGTATCTAAATCCTGGGGTTTCTGCAATGCAACTGACATCCTTACACCCGGCTTGAGGCCATCAATGAAACGAGTGGTATAGTACAAACTGTCTGGAACATCCTCATAAGCTGAAAGCTGGTCATACAGTTCCGCAAATCGTTCCACATAATCTGAAACTGACGATTCCTGAGCAATTCTGAACATCTGTCTCACCAGAGTCTGATGCTGATTGCGACCAAATCTGTTCAACAGTAACTGACAAAACTCTGGCCAGGACAAGTTTGGCGATCTGCGTTGTACTGCCTCGAGCCATCTGGCTGCCGCACCGTCAAACTGGGACGGGGCGTAGGAAATCCGCCTTGCTGCTGGGGTGCCCCATAGCTTGAAACAATCCTTGCAGTGCGATTGCCACAGTCGCGGATTTGAACCATCGAAACGCGGAAGTTCCACACGGGGAGCAGATTGGTACATGTCAGAAACGTCTGGAACAACAAATTCGCGAGGGGAAAAATTTTCACGGGGAGAAACGGACTCGCGCGCACCTCTGACCGGAGGAGGCACATAGACCTGATGTGCTTTCCCCCGGTGAAATTTGTCGAAGCCAAGGGGATCAGCCGCTGTCGAATCGCGGTGGCCCCCAACTTCCTTGCTGGTCGACGGGCTCGTCTGCTTGCACGGGACGTCCTCCTTGCCGCAGCGCTCGAGATCCGCATGAATTTGCTCGACGTCGAGGTTGAATTCGGACCTGGCGCCGTCGATTCGCGCCGTGATGAGGCCGTCGAGCGCCGTTGTCGTCTCCTTGAGATGGTGCCGACGGACTTGATGATCTCCTCGACGTGCGCCTTGAAACATCGATCCAGCACCTCGGCGAAGTCCGCACGCAGCAGCTCCTGGATCTGCCGCCCCTCGGACGACAGCTTGTCCATGGCAGCGCTCCGCTGCTGGAGCTTGAAACGCGTGGCGTGGATGTGGCTAGGAATCTCCATGATCAAAAAGATCTGATACTAGATGTGAGGAACCCACTACCTCCATGAACGAGATCTAGATTCGAATTTGGTTTAGCTGTCCTCCCAACCACCCACACAGCTATTCAGATTACAAATCGCACACGCCACACTCTCCAGGCCAAAGCCTCCTCTTCCTTCCTGTCCTCTGCTGGAGTCGATCGCCGTATTTAAACGCTAGCTACCGTTACACCCGCTTAGCTGGCCCAGTTTGGGCTTGCAAGCCACTGGGGAACCTTCTTGCTGCGGATGGGCCGGCCTGCTGGCCCAGTGCTTGAGTTGGCCTCTTCCCGCGCATCTTCCTGAAGAGCCTCCTCTTCGGTGGCGATGATTGGGCTGCTGACAAGATTCACTTCAAGTTCCTAGCATGATCAGTAGTAGAGGCATAAAAAATGAAAACGGTGACATCTGCATGTTGCATACTAACCACAGGAACAACACAAGTAAGCCAGCAATTATATTGTGTTTGTGGCGGATTAACTTGCATTTTGAAAACCCTGTGCAAGCCTAATAATTGCACAAAGACAATTGTAATGATACATAAGCAACCTCATACTACAGCCCCAAATAATTGGTCAAAGATGGTCAATTCTTCCGGATGTAATATATTCTTTATTCAAAAACAACTACAAGCAGAAACAGAAATACATGACAGTTAACGTCTGAAGGGCTATCAAATATATTGCTCGCTGGACATTTAGACTGACCCAAATTATTTCTTTAGTGTAAGATAAGAAGCTACTCCATTCCACACGGTGGAGATTTGATTACCATATGATAAATGAACTAAGTTTGTTTAGGCCTGAACTCGGTTCCCTGGATGATGAGCCCCTTCTTCCACTTGAGCTCCTCCCACTCATGCAGTTCCATCTTAATATCTGCTCCTACATCATCATCACCTGTGCCTGTGTGGTAATCGCCGATCACCAGCTCCAGCCACCCGTCGTCCCGTTGCCTTGGGTACCTCCTGACGCCCCCTACGCCGTCCTCCTCCGCGTGCTCGTGCGGCTCTCCGGCCTCGCCGCAGGAAGCAGCGGCACGGTTGCAGGGATGGAAAGACGGCGTGCGGACGCTCCCCGCCACCACCTGGCCGTCTACCTCAACATATGAAACCTGGCGCGGGGCGCTCAGGCCGTGGGCGTCGTGTGTGAGCTTGAAGACGAGGTAGCCTGCGTAGTGGGTGCCTGGTGAGAGCTCCTTACTGCTGATTCGGCCAGACAAGCCCAGCCAGCACACTGACACGAGCTCTGCCACCTTGGACCTAAGCTTAATCGTCGAACAAATTTAATTAAAGGAACACAAGGCAATTAACCTTGTACAAGTAATGCAATTTCCGAGATATGTATGAGAGGTAGTACAGTACTATCAAAGTGCAACGTAAAGTGGGGGCAAATGATCAAATCCCCCATGGTATAGTATATGGGAATTAATTACCGTGCATCTGGGTCCGACAACTCTCTCCAGTAAAGATCTGTATGACCCCAAGCGATTCCCATGTCGCTCACAGATAGCATGTAGCATTTGGCGCCAGTCGATCGCTGGAGCCCAAAACTCTAACGAACATTAACCAGGTCATAAATTAGAAGCCATGCATGCATATGTCCGATCGATCGGTACTCTACTTCATCAGAGAAACAGATTGAACAAATCGATGATCTTTTTGTCGCGAGGAAATCTAGCACTCACTCACCCTTTTGCCATCGTCGAGGAGGACATGTTCGTCACTGAGGTCCATGAAGAGCTCCTTCTTGGAGGAGGAGTCTACGAGGTGGACGGCCCGCTCCAGGATGGCGTCGCAGTCGGGCGGCAGGAACCGCTCCCACACGGCGTCGGAGTCCGCCGCTGACCGAAAGGCCGCGGACACCGCGGCGGCGCGGCAAGCGTCGGCCGGTGAGGTCAGGCCAATGGCCATCGCCAGGCATTCCTCCGGGACTCGCTGCATCCCGCCACCCTCGTGTTCCTCGTCTTCCGTCCTCTGCGTCTTGGTCGTCCTCGCCTGCTCCATGGTGGTCTTCGTTCAAGAGTTGCAGTTAGTTCATGGCTTGCACCTTTCCCCATTGCAGCAGCTCCATAGCGATGGCATCCTGTGCAACAGCAGCAGCTCCACAACAACGCGGCTTCGTGGGGAGGAAGGCGCCCCGTGCAGCACCTGCTGCAGCAATGGCGTCTGATAAAAGTAGATAGGCAGGAGCAGCGTCGTGGGCACGGCAGGAAGAAAAGGGACGGGATGTGCTGTGGGGCCAGCAGCCCAGCACCCAGCAGTCGCGGTGAAGAGGATAAGAGCATCTCGCACTAAAACAAATTTGTTGCTCCGAAATACTAGCGTTTTAGCGCGTGCAGCGAGAGGGTGGTTGCTTTACCTGACGCTGCAAAATTTAGCGTGCTCTATAGCGTTAAGACGTGGTAAAAACCAGCGCTCGCGACCAGCTGATGCTTGAGAAAAATCACGTACAAACAAATATGAAACAACATATAATTCATAGCACAGTTCAAGCTCCATACCACAAGCAAGTTCATACTATGCTAAATAAAAATAGATAAAAGGACGCTAAATAAAAATAGATCGCGTCGAGCGACCGAGGATCTTCATCGTCCCAGGTCGACGTAGGTCCCAGCTCGATCTAGGCTTCCGCCAGTTCCTTCCGCACATGCTTGTCCGTTCGATGCACGGCTCGCTCCGCCCTCCTTTGCATCCAGAACTCGTTCTCGGCGGTGACATCCTGTGGGAAGTGCTCACGCCGCACCGCCCTCTGTGCTCGTCCGCCTCCGCTATGAGGAGGCGGCGATCCTCGTCGTTGATTAGTCGCGGGGGAGGCGCGAGATCCCGCGTCTGCTCGCGCGTCCACTTGTCAGAGGAGTTCATCTGCGATCGAGGCCACCCGAGGCGCCACGCCGCAGCGTCGTACGCGTGGGCGGCCTCGTGGGTGCTCTCGAATGTTCCAAGCCCGAGGCGTGTATCTCCGGAACCGCGTAATACATGCCAGAGGGGCGAAGACGGACGCCGCGGTAGCTCGAGCCGCTCCGGGGGCGCGGCGGCATGGTGGGGTGCTGGAAGAGGCAGCGCGAGAGGGCGCGACGGTGGCGGGGCGCTGGAAGAGGCAGGGAAGAAGGCGCGGCGGGAGGAAATCGTGGCGGTTGTCGGGCGCAGGGGCGCGGCTTTTCACCAGCGCACTGGAGGCTGGAACTACCGCGCGCACTGCTGCTTTTTCCTGCATGCGCCAATTCTTTTCGCGCGCCTACTGGAGCGCGCCGCGTGACCTCTCGCGTGCCAAACTAGTGGTTTATCCAGCACACCGGATATTTCGCGCGGCTGTTGAGCATCTACAACCCGACTTTACAAATCCGGCCCCTCAAACGCCCGCGGACGCGACCAGGCGCGTCCAAGGACAGTGACTGGTCACACCTCAAATTAGCCACTCTGCATCCGACTCTCTCATATTTCAACCCCTAAATCCATACAAAGCATGCAAAAGAAATTCCATGTATTACATACTCCCTCCGGTCCTTTTTACTCTGCATATAAGAATTGTTTGAAGTCAAACTTTATAAAAATATTAACATCTACAATATGAAAACTAAAGTCATGAAACATCTAATGTTGTTAATTTCACATTTTGAATGTTGGTAATTTTTTTCTATGAACTTGGTCAAAGTTTACAAGGTTTGACTCCAGACAAATTTTATATGTGAACTAAGGACCGGAGGGAGTACTACGTACTACCCTAACTACTCTCCGTCGTCAGAGATGTCCATGACGACGGTGTCGGGTGCCGGCTGGACGGGCGGGTAGGAGGGCTCCGGCTTATCCTCCTCCTACTCAACCTCATCCATGTAGGCGAGCATCTTCGCCTCCTCCGCGGTGTACTGCGCCTCCATCTCATGCCGGAGACGACGTCTGGCCTGCACAGCTAACTCTGGCCAGAGGAAATCGAGGATGGTTTGCTGCTCCGCCTACAGATCTGCGTCGCCAGTGTCTCCCGCATCCTCCTCTAGCTCATCCTCCTCCTCCTCCTCCTCAACCTCCTCCTCCTCCTCCAACTCCTCCTCCGGATCCACTGCATCCGGAGGTAGCCCCGCGGTTATCCTGGCTTCGCGCCTTGGTCGGATATGCTCAAGGAGCTCGAGTCGGCGCTCCGGCGTCAGAAATGGCTCGTTCCTCACCCGGCGGCATGGGGGTATGGCTACTAGGCGGACGGGTGGAGTAGAAAGTGACGACGACGGCGATAGGCAGATAGAGGAAAATGTGGATGGATGGTAGGGCTTCGGTGCCGCTGGTCAACTTAAATAGCCGGGCTAGGCAGTATGCGGCCCGCCGGAGCGGCGCCACGTGATGATGTCGGTCCGATGGAGGAGACGTGCTTCGGACCGTCGGGTTTTTGGGCATTTCCGCATTGGACCCCGTCGTCAGTCTAGTGTGGTGGGCGTGCACAGGTGCGCCCGAGCGCCCCATATCCGCCTCATATTTGGGCTGGATATGAGGGGTGCCAGTCAGTCCAGAGTTTGAGACCTGTTTGAGGCATCCGTCTGGGTCGAAAAATCGTGACCGGTCAGTGACCGAGCGGGCCACCCGGGCGTTTGAGGCCGGTTTGGGGCGCCCGGGTGTAGATGCTCTAAGGTAGCAGGGTGGTGTGTGGGTCCATGTGGGGATGAGACGTCCCTCCGGCGTTAACGCTACAGGCAGTGTGAGAGCATATACAGCCGCATAGGACAAATATGGCTACTCAAACGCCTAATTTTGCTGCGTCTACATATGTGTTTCTCAAATTCGGCACCTCATATCCATGCAACACATACACGTTTGGAAACGAACGTACGTATTTCTTCTTTTGGAATCTTCCCTTGAATTTTCCTACGCTGAACTTCTTGACAAAGATAGCAATGCCTTCGTATGATGGGCTCTCATCTGAGTCAATCTTATCACTTTCTTCTTCATCATCTACTTCTTCACTTCATTCTTCATCACACACATATTTGGCCTTCAAGGTAAGATTGGTCTTAGGAGTTGATGTACCATGCATGGCAAGATGTTTTGTAGCATTAGCCTTGGATTCTTCAAATAATTGGTATGTGGATATGATAGGGAGCAAGAGCATTTACCAATTTATCTACAAGAAATTGCTTGGTCAAGTTGAATCCATCTGGTCTTTTCATAATCATAGGACTCATGTCGGCGGCGAGAGTCATGAGACGATCAGGAAGATGCTTGGGATTCACCCTTCTCCGTAAAAAAGTTATTGCAATGCTCCTTTGGCAATTTCATATTGAGCAAGTCGGAGAGTGGAGGTACCAGTCTTGGTCACCACAATGCTATCTCATAATTTCTTTGAACATGTGAGAGCATCTCTAGTCATTTGGCCCCCCAGGGACGTGAAGAATCGCCGCTTGGGGGCCAACCGGTGCTAATTTCGACGTGGGGGGCTCGGGTTCCCAG
>NC_041389.1:720426806-720428532 GCF_002162155.2 Triticum dicoccoides | reverse complement strand
ACATAAACTAATTTTTATCACATAGCTCATCACAGAAATCAATACAAATCAAATAGTTCAACGAAGCAAACTCATAGTTCAAACACAAATTAAAACTCATAGTTCATCACACGTTAAACTAGGCGTTGCCCTTGAGCTTCCATAGGTGCTCCACCAGATCATGCTGCAGTTCTTGATGCACCTGTGGGTCTCGGATCTCTTGACGCACATTGAGGAAGGCAGCCCATGATGCCGGTAGCTGGTGATCAACTTGGCCAAGAGGACCCTGCCTGTAATATGGTTCGGTGTCGAACACTGGCTCTTCCTGCTCGCTCTCAATGATCATGGTGTGCAAGATGACACAGCAAGTCATGACTTTCCACATTTGATCTTTCGACCAGGTCAGAGCGGGGTATCGAACAACAGCAAATCGAGATTGGAGCACACCAAATGTCCGCTTGACATCCTTCTTTGCAAGCCTCCTGGCACTTGACAAAGTAGGAGTTCTTGCCTCCTGGCACAGGGTTTGAGATAGTCTTCACAAATGTGGACCATCTCGGATGGCACATCTGCTAGGTAGTATCCCTTGTTGTAGTGCGCTCGTCGACCTCGAAGTTCACCGGAGGAGCATGACCTTCAACAAGCTTGGCAAAGACATTCGAGCACTGCAAATGTTGATGTCATTGTGAGTTCCTGCCATACCAAAGGAGAGTGCCAAATCCGGAGGTCCTATGTGGCCACTGCCTCAAGTACCACACTGCAAGCTCCTTTGGCGCCTTTGTACATCCCCTGCCAAGCAAATGGACAGTTATTCCATGCCCAATGCATGCAGTCGATGCTTCCAAGAATCCAAGGAAATCCTCTTGTTGCATCTTGTGCTAGGATCCGAGCAGTGTCTTCAGCATTGGGTGAACGCAAGTACTATGGTCCAAACACTGCCACCATTGCCCTGCAGAATTTGTATAAACACTCAATGGTGGTGGACTCAGCCATGAGTCCATATATAGTCTTCCAGTATATCACCGAGAGCTCCGTATGCAAGCATCCTCATATCTGTCGTGCACTTCTGGAGTGAGGTGAATCCATGTGTGCCGGTGCAATATCCTTCTTGCAAATGAAGTAGTTGTCGAACTCCCGGATGGAATTCACAATCCCGAGGAAGAGCTTTTGGCTCATCCGATAACGGCGCCGAAATACTTTCTCGCCGTGCAGTGGAGCATTGCCGAAGTAGTCGGCGTAGAGCAAGCAATAGCCCTCCAGTCGACGCCTCTGCTTGCTCTTACGATGGCCTGGCATCGAGCCACCTCGCCGCGGCTTTGCATTGCCCGCGAACATGCCGGCCAGGACGACGAGGACCATGAGGTGCTCTTCGTCCTGGGTGTCCGCCTTGGCTTCCTCCTCTAGTAGCACCGCGAACACCTCCTCGTCATCGGAGTCCATCGCCGAACAGGCAAAACGCTGAATACTTGGCGGGCGTGGTAGGCGTGCAACAGCCGGTATCCCTTGTTGTTGTGGCCGGAGCGCTGGAAAGCTCGCCCAGGAGAGGGATGGAGGATGCCGTGGCGAAACCCTCTCTTTTCGGCAGGGAAATGGCCTTTCTAGCGGCGGGCCAGCAGTTGTGGGCAGGTGGGCGGCGCCGGGATCGGCACGGCGGCGAAAGGGGAAGTGTTGTCCAACAGCGCACGGGGGCGAATCTGGGCGGGAAAAATTCATTTTTCGCCTGACAATGCTGGCCCACGCGTCAGAT
>NC_041389.1:720405500-720426452 GCF_002162155.2 Triticum dicoccoides | reverse complement strand
GTTCGGACTGAGATTGTCGGGCCAAAAAATGAGTCGAACTGGCGTAATTCGACGTCCTGGGGGGTGGGGTTTCGGCGCCGGCGGAAAAAAAGGCATCCTGAGGGGGCTGTAGGGGGCGCGATTGAAGATGCTCTGATGTGTATGTAGGGTCTCCTTTGTTTGTCTTTCATCCCTTTCCTATGCACCTAATTGCGGTGTCGTTGAGATGCTTGCCATATGTTTCTCTCGGTGTGAAATTCTTCGGGTCGACGGGGTTGTAGCCGTGCTTCAAGATGTCCAACATCTCATCATTGGCAAACCGAAGATGATCATATATACCAACTTACCAGAAAGCAAAATCGGGCAGTGTTATCAAGTAAAGGAGGCTTATCCCCAGCGTTATACTTTGATTCGGCAAGTTTTATAAAAATATCCCTGGCAAATGTAATGACTTCTCAACCGCGATAGTTTGATGTCTGAGACTAGAGACGAAGTATAGCAAAGCCGCGTTATATGGTTGTGGGTTCATGTCAACATGCAAAGATTCCGTCACATCCCGCGGCGAATATTCAGTGCAAAGATGATGATTAATTAAATCCAAGTGCATAATTGGCCAATGGAGTCGAGAATACATTAATGACCATAAGATCCAAAACTTGTTTTTTCCTTCTTCTATTTCTCTGCGAAAAGATCCAAACGAGTTGACCTTTTTATGCCACACGACAGTTGAGCGTGTAGTTAGCTACCTGCTCTTTTGTTTAGCATAGCTAGCTACGTACTACCTGCTCTTTTGTTTAGCATAGCTAGTTACGTACTACCTGCTCTTTTGTTTAGCATAGCTAGCTACGTACTGCATTGTACATTATTCTGAGGACAGTTTCCGCGGGGAAGGGAAAGTATCAAGTGCTCCCAGTCTTGGGTGCTCCCGATGCTTCAATGTCTAAAATACGAATGTTCATAAGGAATGTGACTACAACCTCTAAAACTTTGAAGTCCAAACTTAACGTACATTGAGAAATAAAAATGTAAAATCTTGCACGAATAGTGTAAAAAAGACAAAAGCAACATTGACACTATTCATGTCTGGATTTGCCATTTTATTTCTTAACGTGCATTTTGATTTTGGACATGAAATTTTTAGGGGTTGTAGTGACATTTTTATAAACATTCAAATTTCGTTCCAGATTTTTTTAAAAGTATTATTATTCTTCTACATTGGAGGACACGGAAGTACCCCAAGACTGGGAGCGCCCAATACTTTCCCTCTTTTCCACATGTCTGTCATGCGTTTCACAGAAAACCCCCTGCCTTTTCTGAGAATCAACCCGTAGTCTATATCATATCTTTTAAATTTTAACTCCAAATTTAACACGTTATATATGAAAGATTAGAAAAATTTATAGAATCTGAATATGATGTTATTTTACATGTTAATTATTTTAAAATGCTATTTAGAATACAACCTTAATTGCATATGACCCGTCTTTCTTTCATATCGGTGTCGATCCAGATTAGAAATGAACACTAGATTTGAGACGGAAAAATCATCTATAACCACGCATGCACGTCTCTTCAAAACCGCGCGGAGAAAAAAAAGCAGATTTCTCATTTGTCGAGAGAGAGAAAGAGGTAGAGACATCTTTGGATTGACCACATTCAACCATGTTGTGATTATGTGAGCACTGAGGCCACCATCGACAAGAACAGGAGGAGAATAAGCAGAAACACAGATGGGTTGCAATGTATTGAAATAAAGGGCGTGGACCTATTGGGACCTTGAGTCATAGTTAATAGGTTAGGGGCGTGTAGTATTTTTTGCTCCGGTTACAACGTACGGGCTCTTTTGCTAGTATTTACAAAAGCTAAATTAGTAGTACACCAATGATACAGTGACATTCCTTTTCTTTTCCATTTTCTAGTATTTTGAGTCAAATTTTAACAATTACTATAATTAGTAAAATCTAAGTTATTTCACAAAAAGTATATTATTTGATTCATATCTACTACCACTATAAAAGGAAGAGAGGGGCAGATCCAAACAATCACATCCATCCATCATTTAAATCTAATGGCCCTTAGTCCTTCTGTGTTTAACGCTACAAACCACGCATTAAGCCAGTACAATCAATGGATCGCTAATCTGCCCCGCATCTGCCCCACAGTAAAAAAAAAACCATCGGCACGACCTCCTCTTTCTCCTCGGCACGACCTCCTCCTCCTCCCGCACCGTTCGCCTCCTCCCCAGCCGCGCCCTTCACCACCGCCTCGCGCGCGCCGGAGCCACGGGAAGCCGCTGCGGGTCACCGCCTCCCCAGCCGCGGGAGCCCGCCCCTTCTCGCCGGTAATAGCAAGGGCCGGCCGCACCCGTCGTGCAGCCCCCGTCGAACCCCTCCGCTCCCGACGCCGAGGAGTGAGGCCGCACACGCCCCCAACACCGGGGGTTGGCGTCGACCACCGATCCACCACCCAGCCGGAATGGGCGCGATTCGCCGCCCGTAGATCTCTGCTCGGTCGAGGCAGCAAGATGCCACTGTGTGCCCCTCCACATCACGCCATGGGGTTGCTGGGCATGCCGCCGCCGATTCTACGCCGACACTGACACCAACTATCGGCCCCTGATTCCGCGCGTTGAGGCACGTTGTTCCTGGCTGCTGCCCCCGACGTCGACGCCATCTGTCGTCCCCGAATCAGTGCGTTCTGCTGCCGCTGCTGATGCCTTCTGCCCCACGAATCCTTTCCCACGAGGTACCTTATTTTCTCTTCATCTTCAAAATTCAGTGCACTCAAGATCGATGCCAACGACCAGACCTTCCCCCATGAGGTTTCTATTGCTAATGACCAGATCGATGCATGACGCATGTTTGCTAATTCTTCAGTGAATACATCAACTGATGCATAGAGACACGGATAGGCCACATTGCCCTTTGCAGTTCCTTGTGATCAATTGATGTTTGTGAGTGACAATTTCAAGTACCAACTACTCTACGTCTAGGATTTCAACGGGTCAAAAATCTTTTCATCTGCTACTTCTCTTTGTACTTCAGTAGTATCTTTTTCTTCTAACTGACATGCTTATGAACTGACTGGCAATTGTTCCCACCAGAGGAATGGCTGGTCGGAGAATCATTGCCGTCAAAGTATGTGCCAAATAGAATAAATATGATACTTGATGAATTGTCACCCGAAAGAGTTAGGTAAGCATCCACTGTTCACATGACAACTTTGATTGTTCCTGCTTCTATATGCATATTCTCTCTGTATGCCAACATATGAATGTATATGCAGAAGTCTGGCATTGCTTAAGTACTAACTGATTCTGGGACTCATCAATGAAGAATTATCATTGTCCATTGGCCTTGCTTCATATCTTGAACTTCAATTTTGCTGATCAGCTTGTGTCAAATGATCTGCGGTTATGCACATAACTAGCATACAAGCGATATGCTTTCATTGTTTGTTTGACGCAATACTTCTGTATGTCTGTAGAATACTCTGCGAATCTAAAAACTTTGAAGGATCTACCAATTGTGCTGAGCCCTGGTACAATACATAATATTCTCTTGAAAATGTCACTCCATACATGATACAGGTTTGCATCCCACCCCCTACCCCCACCCCTACCCACCCGCACCAGCAATATCATCGTCCAATTATTATTTTCTCATCTTAAGCAAAGTTTTCAGCACATAAGAGTACATATTGCATGACAACACTTGCCTGATAGATAGATAGATGGCAAAATAAAAAATGAGTTCAATTTCAATTCATGTTGCAGCATCTAAGTACTACTCTTTGACGACATTGCCAGGGCTGCTCTGCTTTTCGTGCATTCAAAAGCACCAACCAGTAGGTTGAATGTCGGTTGCACTTTCACCTCATCAAACCAAAGTTTTAATTATATCAACAACACGCCATTTCCATGCACATCATAGCTGCTACCTTTAGTTTCCTTATTAACCAATGCTATTAGATGAATCGTCAAACAAAGCAATTGCCAATACAAAGGGAAATACATAGTAGTCTCGGCTATTAGACACTGATAGAGTTTTGACATCATCAGCTGCTCCACCGCTTCATAGCCATCATTTTGTGATTATACAATATCTAGCAGTGCCAGTGATATGCTCATGCTGCATATTTTTTACAGACTAACTTTTGCATCCATTTACAAATTTTGATTTATAGATGGAGAATCGTAATCAGCTAGACATGAGGCATGAGGCAGCCACAACAGTTTAAGTTGGGAGATAGCAAGTACCAATAGCAGTACCACAAAGGTCCTTCCTCCTTCCTCTGCCCATAGTTAATTCATTCAGTTCTAGTTGAGTTTCAGGAAAGTATTTGTATGGAGAATGCAAGAGAGGCAAGCTTTAAACAAGGACAAAGGGCACAAATCCTTCTCCAGATCAGTGAAACCCTCCTTTGATATCCCTGGCATGCATGTTCATTTATTCTCTCGCTTGAGTTTCACATACATAGGGCGCACCTGGGTCGGTCATGTGCACCACCTCTGTATGATCAACCAATGATAGTCTCTGTTATGGTGCAACTTTTGAATTCTGATCAGGTTTAATTTCCTTCCTTCAAATTGATGCAATGTGCTATGCTGTCTTATTTTTTCAGATATACACCGAAGTGTGAAGAAAACTCTCCTTCATTTTGTTTTAGTGTTGGAATCATCTACCAACCAAGCATTTGGTGAGAGTTTGTCCTATGCGATAAGGTTAACAAGATTGTTGATAAACATAGATTATATTGACAAATTAGTATTCCTATTCGTATCAGCATTCCCTTGCATTATAAAAGTCATTAACTATTAGTTACACAAATAACTTATATTGTCCATCTACACAGGAATCAAGCGAGCATGCTTTGTATGATCCTCTTTCATCTCGCCTGAGAGTGGAGCCTCAGTGGAAGGTCCTGCAGCATGGATGCACAGTGGAGGCTGAAGGTCTGTCCTTTTATTTTGTTGATAACTTCTTTGACGTGGATTGTAATATATATGACCCGATTAGATTCGATTCCATAACTGGTTCCTTACACCGAGTGTTCCTTTGTGATGGAATTTCTGTACAGCTACTGAAATTTTCTTTTCAACAGTCAGTCTTCTTGTGGTAAAGAAGAGCTCAGGGAGCAGGACAAGGAGAAAGGATCTAGAAAGGAAAAGTCATATGTGAGATTCATTGAATTAATGATTTCTAACTGGTATGCTTTTCACATGCCATTTATAGGACCAGTACAGTTTGCTTTTGATTAAGGACCTTGACAGATTGAGGCAACCACAGACCTGGAGAAGCTGCTTGAGAAGAACTTCAAGGACCTTGTAGAGGTCACCCAGTGCCTGAAAAGTCTCTTCTGGTTACCATGGCTGTCACTTGAACTATACCTTTGATCCCTTTTATATTATCCCTGCTATACAATGAACTTCAAAATTGTTCAGCTCATGTTAATATTTACTGGATTGTTCCTTGCAACGACGGATGGGCTATCATATATAATCCTACTTTGGGTATCGGATACAGGACAGAGGTATGGGGCTCTATGTAGGCTGTTGATCATGAGTTTCTTTCACCATTTCATAGTCCCAGTATTGCAGAATCGATAGGACTATGTATCCTTGTATATAATTCTCTGCTTAGTTGCACCTGTTGACAACAATACAAAAATTCAACAATTTTTTAAGCAGCGATCACAAGGATGTCAATCTTGCAATATATTTATTCATATATTGTAGTGTTTTGTGTCAAGATGATAGACACAATATATTATAATATGTACCATGCTGACAAAGAAATTAGATTATTATTTTTATGTATATTGCACGGTGACAACGTATTATGTGGCTGAAGAATATTACATGCATAGGTAAATGATGCAAATTTGATCATTTTGTGCATTTCCCACTTCTTAGATTATGATGATTATTGCATCATCAGGTTATAGTATTGGCGCTTTTTGTTAGTAATATGTGTCATATTTCCTCCCTTGGACACATTAAGTGAAGTATTGTTGCTTCATGATGATTTGTTTTGATATTTTCATTCTACATGTGTTTTCATTTCATTGCTTGGCATCTACTAAAATTCGGAGGTTTTGCTGACAATTATAGCATCTTTATGATGCCATATGCGGGTGACACGTCAAGTCCCCCGAGGAGCACTGGTCTGAGAACATAATTACCTCTTCAAGGTAAAAAATATGTCGCACATAATTTGTTTGTTGATAGGTCGCAACCGTGTTTATCAAATAAAGATGATTGTCTCATTAAGTAATATGACCTTTCATTTTTAGGTAGGTTTTTCCATTTACCATATTCATGCATAGGAGTTCCACATGAAGAAGTAATCAACCTTAATTTTCAACATATCTGAAAGTGTTTCACTGAATCTACCGGAGTTTCATCATATTCACTATATTCATAAAGAAAATATGTTTTGTTAACATTGAAGTCACTTGTCTAGCAATTTCATTGAGGTCCAACTCCAGCATCATGGGTTGCCTTACAAGCTTTTTATTCTTTATGTCTTGCACAAACGATGAGTGATTAACAAAGCGAAGGAAGGTTGCCGTTCTTGTCTTGTGGTACTGCCAGCCTCAACGCGAGCCCTTCTACAGCTACTTCATAGGCCCTGTCACCAAGAGCCGAACTACTATCTTACTTGATCCGTGTGAAATTGAGAGGGTGATAGGCCAAAACTTTAGAGTTGCAAACACATGTGCTACTGCTATGCAGTTGCAGGTGTATTCTTCACTATTGTATATTCTAAGACTGGTAGGTAATGCCCTTCCATTCAATGGAAAATTAGATCAGGGGCGGTTGCCCGGTTGCTTTACAAATAATCCTCTTGCAATTTGCCACAGTGCTTGTTGAAGCCTCAATCCTCCCGCATTATGGATAGTACACATGCATCCTTGATGGGGTACACGTGCATGTGCACGTGCGTGATTGCTAGTTAGAAAGAAGTTTTCAATTATACAATATTTTTGTACACGTATTTTAGTACTATGTCTGATTTGGTACAGTTTTGTACTAAATTAGCGACTATTAATATGAATCAGAGGGAGTAGTTAAGTATGCGGTTAATTCCTTTTTCTACCAATTTTGACATTTTTACAGGAATGTTCTACTTTAGAAATTTTCATCCATTTTACCTATTTAATCAAACATGTGCCACATTTTACCCTCTTTTTCATAATTTTTTACATGTTTGTGGCGATGGTCCCACCTGTCATGCCAACGGTTTTTTTTCCATGGTTGGTTTCTCCGCCTGCTTGATGAAAAATTAATTGATTCTTTTTGGGGGGGCATAGGCAACCCATGTACCCTCTTTTGGCTATAAGGCCCCTATCACCTAAAAACGTGGGAGAATTTTGGAGGATTTTCCCTCAAGCGGCAAGTCCGCCATCATCACTAATCTTCATTTTGGAGGTTTTCCGGATTTTGGTTCCTTCTCAGTCTCAGAGAGGGGTATCTTTCTCGCTGCATGCGTTAAATGGGTTTATCTAAATAATACTTTCACCATCCCAAAATAAGTGTCTCGACTTTGCACTAGCTCTAGTATAAATTTGTACTAAGCTCGAGACACTTATTTTGGAACGGAGGGAGTACTCGCTTTTCAGGTTGTACGTAAACTAGATTTACGTATGCTGAGATTTGCTAACCAAAGTTAGTTTTAAATTGTTATCCCTCTTAGCACGTTGATAATGATAGGAAACAGGTTTAGTAAAAGCTACTTATCCAAACAACCCTTCTGGCAATCTGCTAGAGATGCCCTAAGATATCAGACACTTAAATTAGGAAAAAAAATAAGGTAAGATGCATCGGTGTCAAAAGAAATAAAATTCTTGCACAAGAGGAAGTAGCAGAAACGAAACCAGTTCTATTCTTGTTAAGAGCATCTCTAGCACAAAGTAAAGCTGACGAGCTACGTTATATCTTAGGTTTTAGTTCCATGTTTCTAGATGAGAGTGATGGCAAGTCTGGTGGTCTTGTACTTTTTTTTATCAAAAAGAGAATAAATTCAAGTTGAACTACTTGTCTTCCCATAATATGATGTTATGTTTATGAATGATAATTCTGTAAATTGGCGCTTTACGGGTTTCTATGGTTATCCTGGATGGAATGAAAAATATTTATCTTGGGTTGATCTTCGCCAACTACATTCCCGTGCTGATTATCCTTGGGTAGTCATTGCAGATTTTAATGAAATTATCTACTCTAACGAAAAATAAGGCGGCAATGCTAGACCAAATGAAATGATGCAGGAATTTTGTAAGTGCTTGAGTGATTGTAACTGGAGGATATGGGCTGTGTTGGTGATCTATTCACTTGGAGAAGGGGGGACATCCGTGAAATTGTTGATCAAGCTATCTGTAATTTAGATTGGGCAAATAAATTTCCGCGTGCTGTGATTATTAATGGCGAGCATGTACACTCAGACCATCATCCTTTAATTCTTGACACAAATTATTTTGATAGTAACTTGTTCAATCGTCGGAATGGTCGTGTCAGACAATTTGAAGCAAAATGGCTGAAAGAAGATACTATTGAGGAGATTGTGAAAATTGCTTGGGAAAAAGCAAAGTTGGCGGGTATTAGTCCCTCTCTCGCAGCACGGACTAGAGCAGTGCATGATGATTTACATTCTTGGGACCGAATTACTTTGAAAGGACCAAAGAGGAGAATAAATAAGTTAAAAAAGAACTAGAGAGGCTGAAACGTGGTCCTGTTAGTGGTGAATCCCGCTCAAGGCAAAAGGAAATTCTAGTGCTCATTGAAAATCTTTTGGACCAAGAGGAAATTTTTTGGTTACGGAGAGGTCGAGCGAACTAGCTGCTACATAGGGACCGTAATATTTCGTTTTTCCATAACGCTGCAATGGCCAGGAAAAAAAGGAACAATATTAGAAGACTTTTGGATGATACTGGTGTTTGGCAACAAGGAAATGATCTGAAGGAACATATTATGGGTTATTTCTCCAATCTTTTTACATCGGAGGTTTTATACCCAAATCAGGTAGTTTTGTCTCTTGTCCGGAGTAGAGTGACTACTGAGATGAATAATGCCCTGCTCGCCCCTTACACTGCTGATGATGTTCGTAAGGCTCTATTTGATATTGGCAATTTAAAGGCTCCGGGGCCAGATGGTCTTCATGCTATTTTTTATTAAAGATTTTGGCCCATGCTAGGGGATGATTTGGTGGATGAGGTCTTGCAAGCAGTGAATACTTGCACAATTCCACTGGGTTGGAATGATACTACGATTTTGTTGATTCCCAAGGTCAACTCACCCGAGAAGGTAACCCAGTTTAGACCTATCAGTCTTTGCAATGTGGTATACAAAATTATCTCCAAAATGCTGTCGGCGCGTTTGAAGGTTTTACTACCTGATATTATCAGCCTGACCCAAAGTGATTTTGTGCCTGGTATAATGATTACAGACAATGTTTTAGTGGCTTATGAGAGCTTTCATACTATTAAAAATAAGAGGGTGGGAGAAGAGGGTTTATGCGCTATCAAGCTTGATAGGCACAAAGCATACGATCGAGTAGAATGGCCTTTTTTGAAGGGAATTATGTTGAAACTTGGTTTCCAGGAGAGATGGGCAAATCTTATTATGAAATGCGTCTCTACTGTTGAGTATAGGGTATGGATTAATGATGAAGAAACTGAAAGTTTCAAGCCTGCAAGAGGCTTAAGACAAGGTGGTCCATTATCTCCCTACCTTTTCTTATTATGCACGGAGGGCCTTACTGCTCTCTTGTCGCATGCGGAGGAGATTGGGAATATTTCAGGAGTCAAGGTTTGCAGAGAGGCCCCTACTATCACAAATCTCCTTTTTGCGGATGACTGACTGATCCTCATGAAAGCTAATCAACAAAATGTGGAGACACTTAAATCAATTTTGGACTTATATTGTGCTGCATCTGGACAAATGGTGAGCGTTGAAAAATCTAGCATATTTTTTAGCCCAAATGCGAGTGGGGACATTAGAGAACAAATTTGCTCAATTTTGAATAACATGATCGAAGCTCTCAATGATAAGTATCTTGGCCTGCCTGCGCATGTGGGGTTAGATAAAACTGATTGTTTCCAATATCTGATTGATCGCATTATTATTAGCAGATGGAAAGAAAAACTCTTATCCACTGGAGGCAAGGAAGTTCTTCTCAAGTCTGTTGTTCAAGCTATCCCAACTTATGCTACATCGGTCTTTAAAATTCCTATAAAAAATTAAAGGAATAACTGACGAGATGTCGCATTTTTGGTGGGGTGATGACGACAACCAGAGAAGGATGCATTGGATGGTGTGGTGGAAAATGTGTGTCCCGAAAAGCCAAGGCGGAATGAGCTTTCTGACATTCATTGTTTTAATTTGGCTATGCTCGCTAAACAAGCTCGGCGTCTCCTTGAGAACCCAGATTCCTTGAGTGACACCATTTTGCGAGCTAAGTATTTCCCTGATGGAGATTTATTAAACGCAAATTTAAAAAAGGGATCATCCTCACTAGTAGAAAATAGGGCTTTGGTTCGGGCCTGGCCAGCCCATTAGTCCCGGTTCTTCATGAACCGGGACCCATGGGGGGCATTAGACCCAGTTCATGAGCCCAGGGGGGCGGCCGGGGCCTCGTGGGCATTGGTCCCGGTTCGTCTGGATCCATTTGTCCCGGTTCTAGGCACGAACCGGGACCAATGGGCCGCGCTCCCGGCCCACGGCCATTGATACCGGTTTGTTCCTTGAACCGGTATAGAAGGGTGAATTTAGTCCCTGTTCCTGCCACGAACCGGGACAAATAATTTGCCTATATATACCCATCGCCACGACAGAGAACTCCACAGTGCTCTGTTTTTCTGGCCGGCGAGGGGAGGGCATTTGGGTGCTCTAGCTCACCTCCTATGCATATGAGGTATTCGATGAAATGCCCGAGCCGCACTAGTTAAGCTTTCTCCTCTCGAAGCTCGACCTCGGAGCTCCATTTTTCCCGAGATTTGTCTAGATTTAGCAGTCCATCACGCCCCATCCCCGTTTTCACCGCCGTTGATCGCCCGCGCAGATCTCGTCGCCGGCACCACTGTGGTGAGCCTCTTGTTCTTATCTTCTTTCTGGTTTTCTTAATTTAGATAGATACTTGTCTAATTTTATTACTTTAGATAGATACTTGTCTGATTTTCTTACTTTTGACACACATAATTATATATAAAGCACGCAGATGAACCGGCAAATGGATGTATGGTGACAGACACACCTCCGAGTACATTAAGGGCATGCATAATTTTCTCGAAGTGGCTGAGACAAACAAGCAGAATGGTTTTATGTGTTGTCCATGCCCTAAATGTGGGAATACAAAGTCTTACTCTGACCGAAAAATCCTTCACACCCACCTACTTTACAAGGGTTTCATGCCACACTATAATGTTTGGACGAGGCATGGAGAAATAGGGGTTATGATGGAAGACGGCAAAGAAGAAGAGGACGATGACAACTATGTGCCCCCTGAATACGGTGATGCTGCAACGGGGGGAGCTGCTGAAGATCAAGACGAACCAGACGATGTGCCCGATGATGCTGCAACGGGGGAAGCTGTTGAAGATCAAGAGGAACCAGACGATGTGCCCGATGATGATGATCTCCGTCGGGTCATTCTCGATGCAAGGACGCAATGCGAAAGTCAAAAGGAGAAGCTAAAGTTCGATCGCATGTTTAGAGGATCACAAAAAAAGGGTTGTACCCCAATTGCGAAGATGGCAACACAAAGCTGGGTACCGTACTGGAATTGCTGCAGTGGAAGGCAGAGAATGTTGTGCCTGACAAAGGATATGAGAAGCTACTGAAAATATTGAAGAAGAAGCTTCCAAAGGATAACGAATTGCCCGATAGTACGTATGCAGCAAAGAAGGTCATATGACCTCTAGGATTGGAGGTGCAAAAGATACATGCATGCCCTAATGACTGCATCCTCTACCGCGGTGCGTACAAAGATTTGAACGCATGCCTGGTATGCGGTGCATTGTGGTATAAGATCAGACGGGATGACCCTGGTGATGTTGACGGCGAGCCCCGCAGGAAGAGGGTTCCTGCGAAGGTGATGTGGTATGCTCCTATAATACCACGGTTGAAACGGCTATTCAGAAACAAAGAGCATGCCAAGTTGATGCGATGGTACAGTGAGGACCGTAAGAAAGACGGGAAGTTGAGAGCACCCACTGGCGGGTCGCAGTGGAGAAAAATCAAGAGAGAGTACTCGGCTGAGTTTGCACGTGACCCAAGGAACGTATGGTTTGATTTAAGCAAGGATGGCATTAATCCTTTTGGGGAGCAGAGCAGCAATCACAGCACCTGGCCCGTGACTCTATGTATGTATAACCTTCCTCCTTGGATGTGCATGAAGCGGAAGTTCATTATGATGCCAGTTCTCATCCAACGCCCTAAGCAACCCGGCAACGACATTGATGTGTACCTAAGGCCATTAGTTGAAGAACTTTTACAGCTGTGGAATGGAAACGGTGTATGTGCGTGGGATGAGCACAGACAGGAGGAATTTAACCTGCACGTGTTGCTGTTTGTAACCATCAACGATTGGCCCACTCTCAGTAACCTTTCAGGATAGATAAACAAGGGATACCACACATGCACGCACTGTTTAGCTGACACCGAAAGTATATACCTGGACAAATGCAGGAAGAATGTGTACCTGGGCCATCATTGATTTCTTCCAACCAACCATCAATGTCGAAAGAAAGGCAAGCATTTCAAAGGCGAGGCAGATCACCAGAAGAAGCCCGCCATGTGTACCGGTGATCACGTACTTGCTATGTTCAATGATTTACACGTAATCTTTGGAAAGGGTCCCGGCGGACTAGCTGTTTCGAGTGACGCTGAGGGACACGCACCCATGTGGAAGAAGAAATCTATATTTTGGGATCTACCCTACTGGAAAGACCTAGAGGTCCGCTCTTTGATCGACGTGATGCACATGAGGAAGAACCTTTGCGTGTACCTGCTAGGCTTCTTGGGCGTGTATGGAAAGACAAAGGATACAACTGAGGCACGGGAGGACCTGCAATGTTTGCACGAAAAAGACAACATGCCTCCAAAGCAGTATGAAGGTCCTGCCAGCTACGCTCTTACCAAAGAAGAGAAGGAAATCTTCTTTGAATGCCTCCTTAGTATGAAGGTCCCGACTGGCTTCTCATTGAATATAAAGGGAATAATAAATATGCCGGAGAAAAAGTTCTGGAACCTAAAGTCTCATGACTGCCACGTGATTATGACGCAACTGCTTCCGGTTGCATTGAGGGGGCTTCTACCGGAAAAACTCCGATTAGCCATTGTGAAGCTATGTGCATTCCTCAATGCAATCTCTCAGAAGGTGATCGATCCAGAAATCATACCAAGGCTAAGGAGTGATATGGTGCAATGTCTTGTCAGTTTTGAGCTGGTGTTCCCACCATCCTTCTTCAATATCATGACGCACGTCCTAGTTCATCTAGTTGATGAGATTGTAATTCTAGGCCCCGTATTTCTACACAATATGTACCCCTTTGAGAGGTTCATGGGAGTCCTAAAGAAATATTTCCGTAACCGCGCTAGGCTAGAAGGAAGCATCTCCATGGGCCATCAAACAGAGGATGTAATTGGGTTTTGTGTTGACTTCATTCTTGGCCTTAAGAAGATAGGTCTCCCTGAATCACGGTATGAAGGGAGGCTAACTGGAAAAGGCATGCTTGGAGGGGACACAATAATATGCAGGGACGGATATTCTTGGTCTCAAGCACACTACACAGTTCTATAGAACTCTACCTTGGTGATCCCGTATGTCGATGAACACAAGAACAGTCTGCGCTCCAAACACCCAGAGCAGTGCAATGACTGGATTAATGTGAACACATCAGGACTTTCAGCAATTGGTTGGAAACACGTCTCAGAGGTGACAACACTATTTGTGATGAGATGTACTCGTTGTCCAGGGGACCATCTTCAACAGTATTGACTTACAAAGGATACGAGATAAATGGGAATACATTTTACACAATCGCCCAAGATCAAAAGAGCACCAACCAAAACAGCGGTGTCCGCTTTGATGCAGCAACCGAGAGGGGAAAGGACACATATTCTGCTTACATAGTGGACATATGGGAACTTGACTACGGAGTAGATTTTAAGGTCCCTTTGTTTAAATGCAAAGGGGTCAATCTGTCAGGAGGCGGGGTACAGGTAGACCCACAGTACGGAATGACAACAGTTGATCTGAACAATCTTGGGTACACTGACGAACCGTTCATCCTAGCCAATGATGTGGGACAGGTTATCTATGTGAAGGACATGTCTACCAAACCGAGAAAAAGAAAAGATAAGGAAGCGAATACATCATACGATGAGCCAAAGTGCCACATAGTTCTTTCAGGAAAAGGGGACATCGTGGGAGTGGAGGGCAAGACAGACATGTCCGAAGATTATGAAAAGTTTCATGAAATTCCTCCCTTCAAAGTCAAGGCTGACCCAAGCATCCTGATAAGTGATGAAGATTATCCATGGTTACGGTGCAATAAGGAAAGGACACAAGCAAAGAAAAAGTGAAGACTTTCTCCACAACTATTATGATGATACCATGCCAACTTTCAACCTTTTCGTAGTTCATTTGAAATGCCTATTGTAACAGACAAGTTTCCGTATGAAATCCTGATACTTCGAAAGAGATTGTCCGTTTTGTACACGAAGTGCATCCAGTTTTTGTTGTAACCCTCTCAACTTTCTTGCACATGCTATGTGGATGAAATGATGATACCATGCCAACTTCCAACCTTTTCAGAGTTCATTTGAACTGCTTTTCAATTTCACGGTCTTATAGCTCAAAACAATCAGTAAATGCATGAAAAATAACAAATGAAGTCGGAAAGGGATGAAAATTGATGATGTAAGTAGAAACAAAATAAAATAAAATAAACTTTAATAAAAATATATAAGTAGAAACAAAATAAAATAAACTAGCTTTCTTTAGCCATGTTATTTTGAGAAGACATGATTGCTTTGTTAGTATGCTTGAAGTATTATTGTTTCCATGTCAATATGAACTTTTATCTTGAATCATTTGGATCTGAACATTCATGCCACAATAAAGAAAATTACATTGAGAATTATGCTAGGTAGCATTCCACATCAAAAATTTTGTTTTTATCATTTTCCTACTCGAGGACGAGCAGGAATTAAGCTTGGGGATGCTTGATACGTCTCCAACATATCTATAATTTTTTATTGTTCCATGCTATTATATTATCCGTTTTGGATGTTTATGGGCTTTACTATACACTTTTATATTATTTTTGAGACTAACCTATTGACCAGAGGCCCAGCCCATATTGTTGTTTTTTGCCTATTTCAGTGTTTCGAAGAGAAGGAATATCAAACGAAGTCCAAACGGAATGAAACCTTTGGGAGAGTTATTTTTGGAATGGAAGCAATCCAGGGGACTTGGAGTGGAAGTAAGGGAAGCTTCAAGGTGGCCACGAGGTAGGGAGGCGCGCCCTACCCCTCCTAGGCATGCCCCCCACCCCTCGTGGGCCCCTCGTGGCTCCCCTGACTGACTTCTTTAGGCTATATATGTCCATATACCCTAAAAACATTGGGGAGCACAATAGATCAGGAGTTCCACTGCCGCAAGCCTCTGTAGCCACCAAAAACCAATCGGGACCCTGTTCCAGCACCCTGTCGAAGGGGGGATCCCTCACCGGTGGCCATCTTCATCATCCTGGCGCTCTCCATGACGAGGAGGGAGTAGTTCACCCTCGGGGCTGAGGGTATGTACCGGTAGCTATGTGTTTGATCTCTCTCTCTCCCTCTCTCTCTCTCTCACTCTCTCTCTCTCTCTCTCTCTCTCTCTCGTGTTCTTGAGGTTGTACGATCTTGATGTATCGTGAGCTTTGCTATTATAGTTGGATCTTATGATGTTTCTCCCCCTCTACTCTCTTGTAATGGATTGAGTTTTCCCTTTGAAGTTATCTTATCGGATTGAGTCTTTAAGGATTTGAGAACACTTGATGTATGTCTTGCTGTGCTTATCTGTGGTGACAATGGGATCTTCACGTAATCTACTTGATGTATGTTTTGGTGATCAACTTGCGGGTTCAGTGAACTTATGCATAGGGGTTGGCACATGTTTTCGTCTTGAATCTTCGATAGAAACTTTGGGGCACTCTTTGAAGTACTTTGTGTTGGTTGAATAGATGAATCTGAGATTGTGTGATGCATATCGTATAATCATGCCCACGGATACTTGAGGTGACATTGGAGTATCTAGGTGACATTAGGGTTCTGGTTGATTTGTGTCTTAAGGTGTTATTCTAGTATGAACTCTATGATAGATCGAACGGAAAGAATAGCTTCGTGTTATTTTACTATGGACTCTTGAATAGATCGATCAGAAAGGATAACTTTGAGGTGGTTTCGTACCCTACAATAATTTGTTTGTTTGTTCTCTGCTATTAGTGACTTTGGAGTGACTCTTTGTTGCATGTTGAGGGATAGTTATATGATCCAGTTATGTTATTATTGTTGAGAGAACTTGCACTAGTGAAAGTATGAACCCTAGGCCTTGTTTCCTAGCATTGCAATACCGTTTACGCTCACTTTTATCGCTTGCTACCTTGCTGTTTTTATATTTTCAGATTACAAAAACCTATATCTACCATCCATATTGCACTTGTATCACCATCTCTTCGCCGAACTAGTGCACCTATACAATTTACCATTGTATTGGGTGTGTTGGGGACACAAGAGACTCTTTGTTATTTGGTTGCAGGGTTATTTGAGAGAGACCATCTTCATCCTACGCCTCCCACGGATTGATAAACCTTAGGTCATCCACTTGAGGGAAATTTGCTACTGTCCTACAAACCTCTGCACTTGGAGGCCCAACAACGTCTACAAGAAGAAGGTTGTGTAGTAGACATCAGAGCGGTACTACCACCCAGTGAGCGGCAGTATGTACCACCACTGGCCAGACGGTACTACCGCGATGATGTGCGGTGCTACCGCGCCGACGGGGCCACGAGGGGGTTAAGGACGGGCAGGGGGTTCCAACTCCCCCATACCCATTATTTCCTTCTCCTCTCGTGTCTCTCTCTCTCCTCTCAAGGAACGGCGCCGGAGGACCTCGCCGGATCTCCGTCTCTGGCCACTCTCCTCCCATTCCGACCGGTGGGATCGCGCCCCCCCCCCTCTCCCTCGTGCCATGGAACCCGGTATTGCTCCTAGTTCTTCTCTCCATGCTTCTCCTTTTTGATTCTAGGTTTGGGGGCCATATGAGTTGGTTTCATTGATTTTTGGCTAAATCATTGCTTGAGTTGATGGTTGGAGAGTGCTTGTGCGGTAGCAATGTTATTTGGTAGTATACAACATGGTAGTTTTGATCTATGGTAGTACCAATCTGAAATTACGGTTGTTCAAATCCGCTGCTTTTGAGGAATCCTCCTCGTGCGGTACTACCGCACCACCTGGAGTGGTAGTACCGCGGTAGGTGCGGTAGTAAAATTTTACTACCGCATGACCTGCGGTACTACCGCTCAAACTAAAATTGCCCTATTTTGTCCTACCAATTCTCACTTCTATGTGGTTCTCTTGTTTGCCTTGGTCTTTGCAATGACTTCTATCGCTCTTCTCTTGTGTTTGTGTTGTGTGTCATAGGTGGTGGCTCCAATTCCGGTTCTAGACGCTCGAATCCCTCTCATGATACGAGTTCCAAGCGCCTTCGCAATCAAGATGCACCTGGGGGGTCCAAAGCTCCGTAACACAACTTCAAGAGGACCGCAACCAAGTTCAAGGAGCCCGCTGTCTGTCTGGATGGGATGCCTCAAGCGGAGTTTCAGATTCGCCAGAAGATCAACCCCTATGTCCACCCTAGGGTACATGTCAATGACAATGACTTATTCTGGACCAAGCAACAGACTCCCATCTTCCTAGATGTGATCAAGGCAAAGAAGAATATCTATGTACCTGTTCAGTGGATTGACATGGATCATCTTAGGAAGGACCAGGCATATTTTGGTGAACCTCTAGACATGGTGGAGCAGATTCACATCGAGGAAATCATCTCCTTTCATCTAGACTATGATCATGAGATTGTGGGTCAGATCTTTGCTTTCGTCCACTTCCACACTGATGTGGGGCGGAGAATGACTTGGATGAACAATGGTGAGAGGATGACTGCTACCTGGAAGGAGTTCATGGGTCTTTTGCACATTCATGATGAGGGCTTGAGAATCCAGTTGGTTTGCGCCTGCACGAAAACCCAAATGTTGACCCCAAGGAGAAGCTACTGCCATACCTTGTTGAGAAGGTGCCTGCCACTGGCAAGGTATCTAATGTGCTAACCCATTTCTTGATGTCATGCACAGAATCTTTTGCAACACTCTCTTTCCTCGTATGGGAAACAAGGACCCGGTGCATTCCTATCTGGTGGATATGCTTCACCTTTGTGATAAAGGGCGGATTCGCATTCTTGGACAGCTTGATGTTTCCCATGCCATGTGGAGTGAGCTTTAGTTGGCTGTGTTTCATCTTAAGGTCCCCATCTATGGACCTTACTTGTTCTACTTGATCCGGGAGAAGTGGGCGGAGACCTTTCCAGGTGTGGATTCTCAGGCTCCCAACTGGACCCGTCATGAGCCCATTCGGCTGCGTCACAAGGACAAGTGGGCTAACAGTACCACTAAGCCTGCTGCCGCCAACATGGATGTTGATGAGGATGAGTTTGAGGATGAGGACAGTCTCGAGATGTATGAGCCTTCCTCTGTTGAGCCATCTTGGGCCACGTAGCTCAAGGACAGGATGAAGACTCTGTTTTGCATCCAGGCTAAGGGGCAGTATCTGACACATGTTGCTTGGAAGGAGAGTCATCAGCGTGACAAGCTGATTCTGAGGAAACTTGGCGGAACCATCTCGAGTGGGTCTGGGAAGAACATTACACCTGAAGCTGCTTGGATGAAGAAGAAGAAGAACTTTCAGTGGGTTGATTCTGATGAGGAGTCTCTTCCTGCCGCATCAGAGGAGGAGTTCGATGGATGATCTCTCTGCAGTGGGATCTACCACCTGTGTCTTAGGTGTCCTCTCTGCCTCTTTGGTGTCTCGGTACCAAAAGGGGAGAGAGAGTAGGTTTGCGAATGATTTCGTTGAACCTTCATTTTTTTTCTTTGGTTGGTTTTGTTTCTATGTGAGACCAGGAGACTTATTCTATCATATGGTGTGAGACATGCTATCACTCTTATCTCATTATTGTCTAGTGTGTTAAGTAGCTTGTGAGTCTATTTGTTATGTGCCCTTATCTTCATGCTCACATGCTATGCCTTGCTTCCATGCTTAGTGTTATTTAGTTTGTTGCAAGGAATGCCTCGTCTATAAAATTTGGGGGGGGGTGTTGATCCTAGTTTGTGTGCTTTGCAGTCCAAAGCATATCCAAAGAATGCACACATCTATGGGGAGCGTGTCTATATTTTATAGACTTTGGGTTTGCATATGTTCATTACATATCCTTATGTGCAAATCTCGTATTGTCATCAATCCACCAAAAAGGGAGAGATTTTAAGGGCATATTCTCCTACGTGATTTTGGCGATTGATGACAATATATTTACAGACTAATCATGTGCATTGAGCATTTCAGATATCTCATGTCTAGGCACAAGACGATTCGGTGCCCCTCGGAGTCTATCGAAGACGGTTTCTTTCTAAGTTTCTTTTCGATGGATTTGAGTCATATGAAAGCCATCCTATTAAGAGGGGGTCCGCTTCGGAAAGCTTAGGGTGGAATCAACACATACACATCTGTTCTATTGCACCACCTATCCTTCGCTTCATTGGAGCTCTAGTTCGTTTTCCATGTATGTGCATATTGAAGGCAGCAAGGTGCCAACGATAGTACTGCTGTCACCAGCACCTGTTGCGTGCGCCTACGGTAGTAGTTGCAGATATAGTTTTTCACTACCGCCCTCGGGCGGTAGTACAACAAAACTGCGTCCGGTACTATCGTGCCGGATTTCTGCACAGTCTCTGCTTCAGCGGAGGTAGACACGTAAGTAATTTTTTACTTCCGTGTACCTCCTGTGGCTGTTGTAAACTACCCTGCGGTACTACTGAAAGGACCTGCGGTAGTACCGCTCTGGCGGTTCTACTGCACGTTGCCTCGTGCAGTAGTTCTCTTCTGGTCACTACCGTGCGTGTGGTAGTACCGCGACGTGGTGCGGTAGTACCGCAATGCATGGGTTGTGCGTGGGGGTAACGAGTGGATTCTTTCCCCCACTATATAAAAGGGGTCTTCTTCCCCAAGATCATCTCTTCTTTTCCCCCCAAGCTCCATTGTTGCTCCGAATCCCATTTTCGCCCGATCTCTCTCCCTAGCCAATCAAACTTGTTGATTTTCTAGGATTGGTTGAGAAGGCCCGGATCTACACTTTCACCAAGAGAAATTTGATTTCCCCCACTAATCCCTTGCAGATCTGGTTATTCTTGGGTGTTTGAGCACCCTAGACGGTTGGGTCACCTCGAAGCAACATTCCGTGGTGGTGAAGCTCTGTGGTATCATTTGGAGCCTCCAATCAAGTTGTGGAGATTTCCCCAACCTTGTTTGTAAACGTTCAATCGTCGCCTTCAGGGGCACCACTAGTGGAATCACGGCATCTCGCATTGTGTGAGGAGTGAGGAGAATACGGTGGCCCTAGTGGCTTCTTGGGGAGCATTGTGCCTCCACACTACTCCAATGGAGACGTACTTCCCCCAAAGGGAAGGAACTTCAGTAACACATCCTCATCTCCACCGGCTCCACTTGTGGTTATCTCTTCCCTTTACTTTGCGCAAGCTATTGTTGTGTTGTATCTCTTGCTTGCACTTGTTGTTGTTGTTGTTTGCATCATATAGGTTGCTCACCTAGTTGCACATCTACACAACCTATTTGTTGCTAAACCTAATTTGATAAGAAAAGCT
>NC_041389.1:720401701-720405033 GCF_002162155.2 Triticum dicoccoides | reverse complement strand
ATCGATCCTTTCAGACACGGTGCCGCGGTTACCGTCCATCATAGTCGCAAGGCACAATGTGTGTGATTAGTGTAAGTGTTAGCTCTTAATCATATCCGGCATATGCAACCAAACACCCATGGACTTGCGTGAGCCGAGCCAGTGCAGGCAACCAAACGCTATGCCAAAATGTTCCTCTAATGCGAAATACCTAGATGCGACCAACTAAACAATGTGCAGATGTCGATTTTTTGCCCGTTTTCCTTCAACCAGGCTCCGTTGAGACAGATTGAGCTAGCCAGGCCCCCGACTCATACGGCAACCAAACATGTCCTTGGTGGATGTTGTGCTAGAGATCTCTAAAAGCAACTCCAATGCGGCAACCCAAATCATTCGCCTGTGTCCGTTTGGGTCGGCGCGGACAAAAGTGAAGGCCCAACGCGCCGACTTAAATCCAAAACGCGTCCGTGCGGACACATTCCCAGCCCAAAATTGCGCTTGAAATGCGTCGGCGCGGACGTGAAGCGGATGCGGCACGCGCCCCCTTGGTGTCTGATGCAGTCCCACTTGGAGGCCACCCAACTACCGCCCGCCGTCTAATTTATGACGACCACCGACACCGAGCCCACTAGTCAGCCAGTGGAGGCGTCCTTTTTTAACCCACGCGTGCAGGGGGCGGCCTTATCCACTTCCGTCCACATCTGCCCCTTCCCCACCACCCTCTTCCTGCTTCCTCGTCCGCGACAACTCAAAACCCTAGCCATAGGGTTCTTCAGTGGCAAGGGCAAGGGCACCCCCGGCGCCTCATCCTCCCATGCTCCTCCTCCTCCTCCTCCGTCGTCGGTGCCTTCCTGCTCATCAGGTTGGCAGCGTCTGCACATCCTGATGCACCAAGCGCAGTGGCACTGGCAGTTCAGGCAGCCGTTGTCGTACCTGGACGTCACATTGCCACAGCACTGGCACCTCGATCCATAGCGGATCCCGGTGCCGCGGACACAGCAGGCGCACGACGAGGAGGTGCGCAGGCGGCAGGCGCAACTCACGCCGCCGCAGCGGCGCATGCCTGAGTACGCCACAGACTCTCCCAATTGGGAGGTCTGGTTTGCCCTCGAACACGAGGAGCAACCGCGGCTGGGCATGCGCCGCCGGCGCCTTCCCGCTCATCGGGTCGGCAGCGTCTGCACATCCCGGTGCACCAAGCGCAGTGGCACTGGGAGTTCAGGCAGCCGCTGTCGTACCCGAACGTCACGCTGCCACAGCACTGGCACCTCGATCCATAGCGGATCCCGGTGCCAGCGGTGCCGTGGACACAGCGGGCGCACGACGAGGAGGTGCGCAGGCGGCGGGCGCAACTCACCCCGGCGCAGCGACGCATGCCCGAGTACGCCATAGACTCTCCCAATTGGGAGGTCTGGTTTGCCCTCGAGCACGAGGAGCAACGGTGGCTGGGCATGCGGCACCACCACGTCAACCCCGACCTCCCCCCGTCGTCCAGCTAGAGGAGGAGGAAGCCGTAGCGGCCTACCAGGTGGCGCTGGCGGAGGCCTTCGCTAACTCCATCAAGGAGGAGCGCCGGAAGGCCGAAGTGGCAGCAGTGGAGGAGGTCGCGTACCAGTCGGAGATGGCGGAGGCCATGGCCCTCTCCGCAGCAGGGGACTGGATGGTGCCGCCGCCGCGGCTAACCCTAACGACGCCTGCGCTCGAGCCGGCCGAGAGGTATGTCTGGACCTGCCAGCTGCAAGAGTTCGTCAGCCCCCTCCCCCATTCGGCTTGGTGCCACGACGGCGCAGGAGGCCATGTACCTCGAGCATTGGCGACAGAGCCGGCTGGCGGAGGAGCGCGCAGACGTCGAGCAGAGCATGCTGAGGGAGCGAGAGGAAGAGGAGGAGCGCGCCCGCGTCGCTGCATTGCCTCCGACGCAGCAGACGCTGGAGGAGGCAGCCTAGCGGCCTATCAAGCCGCCTTCGGTTGGGCCAGCCCTCCTCCCGTCTTTATCGACCTCACTGGCGGCGATGACAACGGCGAGGGCAAGGGTAAGGGCGGCGATGACGCTGGAAGAGCATGTCTAGGGATGCGTGCGGACGCTAATTTTTTATTTTTGTTTTTATGAATGTTTAATTAAGTGAAAGTGGACTTCGGCCGGCGGTTGACCGGCAAATTATTGTAAATTAACTTTTTGTTTTTGTTATCTATGTCATGTGTGGTTCATTTTTTTTTCAGGCGTAAATTTGGGTCCGTCTCTTGTCGGACACTTAGCCGATCCAAACGAATAAAGGGACAAACCGCGCGCCGCGTTGGAGGTGCTCTAACTGCAGCTTTGGGTCGCCGCCCGAGCACCTACCCTGTCCGCATCCCCGCTTTCCCCATCGGCCTGGCTCCAAGCCGCTGTCTTCCTCTCGCCGGACCTCGCTTGGTCTCGCAGGTGCCACTCCCCCCTCCGCTCTGCAGCTTCAGCGGTGAGGGGGCGTGTCAGGGACGACCTTGAAGAAGAAGAAGAACGCGGGCGGGGGCAGGAATCACTGGAAGAGTTCTCTGTGAGGGTCTTCCGCCGCTCGGAGTGGTGAGTCCTCGGTCTTCAGTCAAATTTCCCCCAAAGATTTGAAGTTCGGAACAGATTTTTTTTTCCTCTTCTGTTATGTGCCCAACTCTTTTTTTTTGCGGGGTGTTATGTGCCCAACTCAATTGTTCTTTGTTTTGTAATTTTGTATCAATGTACTGATTAAACGTTTGAAGCTGTCATGTTAAATTATCCAAAAAAAAATTAAGATATGTCCATCTTTCCAAGTTACTTAATCCTAATTCCTAGTACTCCTTCTATACTTTGTCCTAGTTTCATTTCTGCTATTCCCTAAAAAAAAAGGTTTCATTTCTGCTGCATTTCATAGTAAATCTGCATCCATAAACATAATGCATACTCATAGCCATATAGATAGATGTTAAGTTGGTATTTAGCATGCTCTTCTTCACTTCTTTGCAAAAAGAGGGAGATATATATAACCCAGCAGCACCGATATGCAGGCTGGTGCCTATGATGAATCTGCTAGTTTTTTTGTTTTGTTTTTTTTTTTGAAAAATTACAACACTACCTAGAGAAGCCATTTTACACAATTTCTCTTAGAGTATAAAGTCTATTCGTATTGTAATCTATCTCTATTAGTCTAGTCTTGGAGCTCAAGCTTTGTAATCTATATAAACAGCCCTTGAGGCCCCAATCAATACAACAATTACTTCTCCAATATCTCAATCTATCATGGTATCTGACGCCTAGGTTTTCCGCACCTGGTATGGCTCCGCCACCCGCGTCGCCGCCCCGGTCGATTCGGCCCCTCTTCTCCATGGCCGAGTTCCGCGCC